>NW_019416728.1:356844-369838 GCF_000390285.2 Anoplophora glabripennis
GTCAGGTCGTCGGCGTATAAGTATATGTTGGTGTTGGGGGGATGTGGGATGTCGGAGTTGTAAATGGTGTATAGGTGTGGGGACAGGACGGTGCCCTGGGGGACACCGGCCTCCATGGGACGGGTGGTGGAAAGGGAATCTTGGATTTGGATGCGGAATTTTCGGTGGTGTAGGTAGGATTTTATGAGTTTGGTAAAGGATATGGGATATTGGTTGGTGAGCATTTTCATCAGTAGGCCTTCATGCCAAACCGTATCGAAGGCCTTTGCGACGTCCAGGAAGACAGCACCAGTGTACTGTCCCCTGTTGAAGGCCGCCGTGATGTGCTCGGTAAGGCGAAGGATTTGGAGTTCAGTGGAGTGATTGGGTCGGAAGGCGAACTGCTCGTCTGGAATGACTTGCAGTTCTTGGGAGTGGGTTCTTAGACGGGTTAGGATAATTTTTTCTACCACTTTGCTCATAGCCGGGAGCAGGCTAATGGGCCGGTAGTTGGATGGGATGGTGTGATCTTTGTTGGGTTTTGGGATAAGGATTATGTTTGCTGTTTTCCAGCGGGTAGGGAAGTGTCTTAGTCTGAGTGTCGCGTTTGTTATGTTTAGTAGGGCCATGAGGCCCTTGTGTGGTAGTCGTTTAAGTGTCGTGTTATGTATATTGTCGGGTCCGGGGGCTTTTCTGTTTTTAAGTCTGCGTATTGTCAGTCTTAGTTCGTCAGGTTTTGCGGGGGGGATAAAATGGATTAGAAGCTCTAGAATCAAGTGTCAAGTGTCTAATATGTAACACGATACCGCGAATTACAGAAAAAGCCACTGATAAGTGATACTTTCTCTGTGAGGGCCAATGAGGTATATACACACCGGAAGACAGTGAATTATGTTTTGCTTTGGGTTTGTTTATGTCGGACAGAGACATTACACAGTCATGGACATAGAAAGAGTAGATACATTGGGGGGATTTGTATCTCTCTTGTATATATTATCGTTTATGGGAATTTTACTAATACCTAGAGTTCTATATTTTCTGTTGCTGTTAATTGAATTTGTACTAATAGTTTTCCCCTTACAGCATAAACTACTGGCGGAGGCACTCAGTGGCCGAGAGTGTAGCGGAGGTTTAGAGTAGTGATGGGAGATTTCGAGTGAAAAATCGAGTGGTACTCGATTATTGAGATCACTCGAGATATCTCGAGATGTTTACTCCCACCACTCGTGATTATTACCCTACGGTTGCACCCCAAAATGTTAGTGTATACTGCAAATAGTTACTGATTGCGTAACCTTTTTTTAGAATAAAACCAAAAAGTGGTTAGGTTTTGAAGTGCGTGAGCTTTTTTTTTTAGCTACGCTTATAAGTAATATATGACTAATACAAACATATATTTGCGCCGCTGGGATGAAAACGACCAATATCTCGTATTTCGAGTGATCACTCGATTATTAGAAGAACTCGATTACCGATAACTCGATTATCAAAATTGGTCGATTATGCCCATCACTAGTTTAGAGAGAGAGGGGTAAGAAGTGAATTTGCTATCTCTCTCTAGCGACACGCAATCGCGTGATGCTGGAGAGAGATAGCCATTAGTCTCCTATACGTCAATAGTATATAATCTAGGGTTTTCCCTCATACATAAGGGCCTTTCGATTTGGCAAAATAGTAACTAATAGCAAATTAGAGTTACTCTGACCTGATATTAGTTGCTAATAGGTACTATTTTAGCCAAAACGAAAGCCCCCATAGTAGAATAATTAATAACTGTTTTTTATCATTCCTGTTCTTCCGAGTATAGGAGAGGAAGAAGAACACTACCCGTCACCAATGTCACCATATCCAATATTTTAATTGTGGTTAAACAGCCCTTACAAGTCACGGTTTTGTATTTGCATTTCAAAGGATATTGTTGTAATGACTGGTGTTCGAGATATCTCTTGTAGGCTTTGCCTAAAAACTATAGCCGATAAAAGTTTTGAAGTAATAAACAACGTTATCATGGATATTCTTGATGTTCTTTTGCTGAAACTGGTAAGTCACTGAAATATTAGTTTCTACTATTTCAATTCGTGAACGTTATTTTGTGCCATGGTTATTGTCATTCTGTTTGATTAAAATGCATGCATTTTAGAAATTAGATGATGTCAGCAAGGAGGTTATATGTAGTGTTTGCAAAAGAAAATTATACGCAGCATTAGAATTCAAGTCAGCTTGTTTGAATACCGATAACATAATTATTCCATATGTGGATTGCGAAAAAATGTTACAGCTCGACTTAAGGGAAGTGTACAGGAAGGAAAAGAGAGACGAGTCAATTTCAGAGAATCAGAAAATATGTCGATTGTGTATGCAACTAGTAAGAAGTGAGTTTAGGTGCATACGTGAAAAGGAACTCGAAGCTATTCAGAAACTTACTCCTGAAATGGTACGAACCATGTTAAATATATTCATTGATAACAATTTAAAAAAATTACTTTGCAGAATATAAATATCATCGTAGATCCCGTTGTTTGTAAACAGTGTTTGGATTCCCTGTGCACCCACAATAGTTTCTGCAGAGAATGTTTGGAAGCAGAGGAAAACTTTAAAGGTAGTTCTGATGGTCAAGCCACAGAAAGTCAAGTTGATACATCATCATCCAATTTATTCGTTAAGACTGAAAACTTGGACCCAGAATTCGATATTAACGAGATGGAAATGTCAATCAAAGCCGATATTGTCGACATAAAATCTGAACATGAGGAAAGAAGGTAAGGGATGACTATTTTAGCATTAAAAAAAAATGGCAAATTGCATGATCGTGGTACTGGCGGATCTTATAAAATTAAATCGGTACATAAATACAGTGGCGGCTCGTGGCTTTTTGAGATGGGTGGGCAAAATATTTTTTCTCTCCATAATTGTACTTTAAGTTAGTCTATTTACTTTTGAAAGTGTTAACAAACTTAATAATTATGAAAATAGTTAATCTAAATATACCTGCAGATTATATTAGTTATTCCAAAACTATTATAGTTCATCAAGACAAACGAGAATGTCATCGGAGTGATTTGTTGTCGGGATAGGGGATAAGGCAAGCATTATGGTATAGAAGGACCTATAAAAATAATATACATAATTCTCTAAACAAATAATAATAATAATAATAATAATAATAATGTTTTTATTATAATGAATACTACAAGAAGTATTATTAATATACATACAGAAATTGCATTATAAAGGGCAGTGTTCAGTGGTTTCCCACAAGTGAAAACCTCTGCTCTTCCACACAAACCCAAAAAAAAAAAATTGTAAAAAATAAATCATTAGAACGGTACAGCAGTAACCAGTCAATTAAAATACAATATAATAATATAGGATAACTCAATCAGTATGACAAAGGAGATCTACAGATTATCATCAAGGAGGAGTGCCTTAATGTGCTTCTTAAATTTTATACTAGGTAATTCTTTAACAGTATTGGGAATAGCATTATAAATTGCGGCTATACGATAAGAGAATCCAGAGTGAAATTTAGAAGTGGTATGTTTCGGAATAGTGATAGTAGTTCTGTGCCTAATATTTAAGTTATGAACATCAGTTATATAAGTAATTTTATTGTATAAGTAAGGAGGTGTTTTATTTAATAAAACATCATGATAAAAAGAGCAAGCAATCAGCCATCCGACCTCTTTCAAACCTGGCGATACAGAGTCATACTTCCTAATTCCACAAATTAATCTTATACGACTATTTTGCAATCTCTGTAATCGCATGGCATCAACTTGACGTAAGAAAGGATAATATACCACCGATGCGTAATTAATATGAGAAAGTACAAGAGATTCACAAAGTAAAGTTTTTGTTTTCTTGGTAAACATATCTCTATTAGAATAAATTAGTTTTAAGNTGACGTTTAAGTTCATTTGCTATACGCTACGCCCTACGTCCAAATTTTCAGAACCAACTTGACCACGTTTTTATTTGAACGCTCGTTATTTTTTCCCTCTATAATTGCACTTTAAGTTAATCTATTTACTTTTGAAAGTGTTAACAAACTTAATAATCATGAAAATAGTTAATCTAAATATACCTGCAGATTATATTAGTCATTCCAAAACTATAATAGTTCATCAAGACAAACGAGAATGTCATCAAAGTGATTTGTTGCCGGGATAGGGGATAAGGCGAGCATTAAGGTAAAGAAGGACATAAATTTAAACGTCCTAAAAATAATTTACTTCAGTTCCATATTTACAAACTCGAATCTATTAAAACATTGAAAATTTCTCTGCAGTCACTTTTAATTCAGTTTAACAGTAACGGGTTAGAAAAACGGCAATAATTATAATTATCATTATCAAAGAACATTGAACATAGCGTCATAGATGGTTTATTATTTCGTTTACTAAAATTTATTTTCTAGAATACCCTTGCAGGGAAAAATTGTTCCAATGTTTAAAAATTCATTTAAAGAACAAAATTACAGCTAACAAATATACATAAGTATATTTCCAACTGCTGGGACAAAGCCACAGCGTGTACAACACTCGATGAGCATATGCGGGTTCGCCCGGTTTGGGCCAAATATTGTGATTTAGTGAACGACTTACCTTCCCAATACTTTCTAGTCCTATGTACGTATTAGCAGGCAAGGGACGGCGTTGTCTAGTTCAGCGGTTACAGGCAAGCCCGAATGTTCCGTTGGTTGCTGTTGAAATCACAATGAAATGATAAATTGTAAAATTTGGTAGCGAAAGTTTCAAAGGAGATAACACACTTTAGATTTGATTTTAAAAGAATAATGTCAAATCATTTTAGTATATGTACCAATACGCGTTTTTTTTTTAATACGTCTGACATTTTCAGGGTGCGCACTGCGTAAATATATCGTTAATCTATTAATGCATATTATTAACTTATGGTGCCAAACGAGTCCAGTCAAATTAGATTTTTACTTGCCATTTAGTTCAGGGAACAAAGATACATAAAAGTTACGGAAAATTCCGTAGAATTGAGCAAACTACTTTACTCCAATTGAACGTTAGGGTTTCATTTAAAAAAAAAAAACTACACATTTTAGAAAAAAATGTTTTAGACAACAGTTGTAGAACTTTTTATAACAAAGTTTTGATCAGTGTTCGATGTCAATCGATAACCAAATGTATTAGTTATTGGAAAAAAACGGCTAAAAATCGCATTTTTTAAATTCCTATAAGTACCTTTTAAATGAAAAAAGATTTTTTTACAAAACTTGCAGAGTATGTAGTCCTTGGCAAGTAGAATAAGTGCATTTTTGAAAATTTTCAAAATATTGGTTAGTTTATGCAAAAATTGAGTTTTTCGAAAAAAATTAATTTTTTCAAGTTTCAATAAATCGTACAGTAAAGCACTTTCGTGACCCATCGTAGGCTTAAAATTTTCTGTGGGAATCGTACTTTCCGGTGCAAATTGTGCGCGTTATGCAAAATAATTGGAAATATGCGAAATATCTACCGAAACTTTGACTTCTTTCTTCGTGTCGAAAAATGTAGACCTGTTTCTTATCCTTAAAATTTAATCGGAATGGCATTATTGCCATTGGAGCAGGTCCGTGATTCACTACTCTCGAATGCGAATCATTCGGTTATTAGTTGACTATTCTGATGAGTTCTCTGGGAGCACGTGATCAAAGCTCTAACACTGCTCGATGTACACTCTGAAATAATAAACCAACCTATGACCTCTTAAAATTAAAACCTTGCTTTGGGAAATACCCTGTATATGCAATTTTTTCAGCGACAGGCCACTGGAGAGCTCCGATACCGTACCATTCGAGGAGAGTGTCTGTAAAGATGAAGAAGAGGATGGATGTAAGCACGAGGATAGATCGCCGAATAAATATAATAAGAAAAAAAAGCAGGAACGTAATGAATTGTACAGATGTGATAAATGTAGTTACAAAACTGAAAGTAAGATCCATTTTGTAGCACACTGTGCTAGATGTGGGAATAATTCGGAAGTGTACAAGTGCAGAACGTGCGATTATGAAACTAAATTTAAGGGTAATATCAAAAACCATCAATTGACACATAAGGATCCTTCGGAAGTTCAAATGTACAGCTGTAACGACTGCGATTACGAAACTAAATTCAGGGGTAATATTATAGGGCACCAACTGAAACATAAAAATACTTTCCAGGTTCAAATGTACAAGTGTAACGATTGCGATTATGAAACCAAATATAAAAGAGCTATCAAACGGCACCATCTGAAGCATAAAGATTCATCACAGGTTCAAATGTACAGCTGTAACGACTGCGATTACGAAACTAAATTCAGGGGTAATATAATAGGGCACCAACTGAAACATAAAAATACTTTCCAGGTTCCAATGTACAAGTGTAACGATTGCGATTATGAAACCAAATATAAAAGAGGTATCAAACGGCACCATCTGAAGCATAAAGATTCATCACAGGTTCAAATGTACAAGTGTAACGACTGCAACTACGAAACTAAATACAAGTTCATTATCAAAAGGCACCAACTGAAACATAAAGATCCATCAAAAGTTCAAATGTACAAGTGTAACGATTGCGATTGTGAAACTAAATACAAGAACGTTATGAAATGGCACCAACTGAAACATAAAAATAGTTGCCAGATTCAAATGTACAGATGTAATGACTGCGATTACGTAACTAAATACAGCCACCATATGAAACAACACCAATTGAAGCATAAAGATCCATCACAGCTTCAAATGTACAAGTGTAACGATTGCGATTATGAAACCAAATATAAAAGAGCTATCAAAGAACACCAATTGAAACATAAAGTTCCATCACAGGTTCAAATGTACAAGTGTAATGATTGTGATTATGAAACTAAATATAAGAACGTTATCAAAAAGCACCAACTGAAGCATAAAGATCCATCGCAGGTTAAAATGTACAGGTGTAACGATTGCGATTATGAAACTAAATATAAGAACGTTATCAAAGAGCACCAACTGAAGCATAAAGATCCATCGCAGGTTCAAATGTACAGGTGTAACGACTGCGATTATGAAACTAAATACAAGAACGTTATCAAAAGGCACCAACTGAAGCATAAAGATCCATCACAGGTTCAAATGTACGGGTGTAAGGACTGCGATTATGAAACTAAATACAAGAACTTTATCAAACAGCACCAACTGAAGCATAAATATCCATCACAGGTTCAAATGTACGGGTGTAACGATTGCGATTATGAAACCAAATATAAAAGAGCTATCAAACAGCACCAACTGAAGCATAAAGATCCAGCACAGGTTCAAATGTACAGGTGTAACGACTGCGATTATGAAACTAAATACAAGAACGTTATCAAAAGGCACCAACTGAAGCATAAAGATCCATCACAGGTTCAAATGTACGGGTGTAAGGACTGCGATTATGAAACTAAATACAAGAACTTTATCAAACAGCACCAACTGAAGCATAAATATCCATCACAGGTTCAAATGTACGGGTGTAACGATTGCGATTATGAAACCAAATATAAAAGAGCTATCAAACAGCACCAACTGAAGCATAAAGATCCAGCACAGGTTCAAATGTACAGGTGTAATGACTGCGATTACGAAACTAAATACAGGAGTGGTATTAAATATCACGTGTTGAAGCACAAAGAGCTTTCTGAAATGAAAATGTAGCGCTGTGTTTTGCTAAACTCTATGCATAACGAGTTTTTGAGGAGACTTCAAATGATGCACAAAAATGTTTGCAGGTGTGAATTACTGCCCTTTGTGTCTCGTGCAAAATATAGAAAATGGAAGCATTTAAGAGCTATAAATGTGGATATGATAATATATGTTCATAAATATTGGAATAAGATGTAAGTTAATGAAGTGTTGATGTGTTTTCCTGTTCTAAATTACTTATTTTGTAAATATGCGTTGTATACATGTGGGTGGGGAGGCTATCGCAAGTTTCTATTTGATACCAAAAGATTGAGGTTTTATTATTAATAATTTTTTCATAGCAAATTCAAGTGGTTTTCAAATATCTAAATAGACGAATTTTAAAAAAGTTTATATCCATAAATATTTGTAATTTTGAAAAATTACTAACCGGACTTAATTTACACCGTGAATTGTTCCCACAGTTAAAATATAAGTCTACACAAATTAGAATATGTTCTAATTTTCGTGTATTTCTTCATGAAGTTCGGAAGTACCGACAAAAATATCGAAGTTAAATTATTATTACTTCTTTATAAATAGGGATAGTTAAACTGGAAAAGTACGATTACAATTTTTTTTCGTGTTATCTCAATTTATTCAGGAAAAAGTGTTCATTTTCAATCTGTCTTTATTTACCAAGACTTTCCTGCAAAGTTGGTAGTAATTGTTTTTGTTTCAAAGAAATTCGCACAGTTAGGAACAATGTAAAACCAAACCTTTTATGAAAAAACCGATGAGTTAATTCATGAAAAATTTCTTGAATTTATTCATGAATTAATTCTCACTCTAAGACAGCTGTAAGTAACGCTATTGTATTTTTTTAGTAATATTTTAAGACTTAGAAATAAGGTTTAAACCCTATTATAGTTTTTGTATTATAGGCCTGAATGAATTAAATAAAACCTAACTATACATGCTGATTTTATATGTAATACCGTATCCATCGTACTATAAGACTGTTCCACATCGGACAACTATGTTAACAGTAATGATTCTTTTTTCATCATTTATTGATAGCACTTGTGTGAAAGTTGTGATTTTCTAAGTTGGGTCGTCTTTCAAATAAATTTCTAATTTCCTCGCAAAACTGTAATCTTCTGTCTGTATCATCTGCCCACAGTTCTTTTAAGTTGTTCACTTTATAAGGATGCCGTTGAGACTTCAGAGTTCTGTGAACCGAGGACTTCGAGAAGTTGAAGTTGGCCGAGATAGATCTAATGGATGAGCAGAGGATTTTCAGTAACGGCAAGCATCGCATTTTGACGGTAATTTTCGCTTACCGTTCTTCACCTGATCCAGATAAATCTTTTATACCTCCAGTTTTTTAAACGTTTTAATCATAACTAAAATTTCAATTCTGTTTTTCGCTTAAACGGGCAACCATTTTTCAAAATAATTTAACAACGAATGAATTGGAACTAAATCGATTCACGTTATACCTAAGGTACCTACTCTGGTGATTTTTGTCATCGATGTGTTTTCTTTGAAAAGAAAAAAGCTTTAAAGTAGAAAAAGATTAATAAAGAGTAGGTACGTTTTTTTAAAGTACCTATAGAAGAGACTATGGTTGTTTGAAATAGTCGTCAGTACGACATAAAAGACAATTTTTTACAATTTTTTGACAACTATTACAAAAGAGTAGGTCTTTAGAAGGGTTATTTATTTATACCATAAAATATACACCGTCCTATTAAAAAAAAATGTCGGTAACGTTATAGGTCTGTCAAACATGGCTTAAAAAATAGAAAATATTGCAGAAAAGTGACGATTTCTATTTACTAAATGACCTGTTTCAAGAACAATAAAAAGAACATTCAAATGGAAACAAACAGTTCCATTGACATGGAGCTGTTATAAAGAAGTAGATCGGGTGCACAGTAGCAAAGTCCGTAAAAAAGACGGTCGAGTAGTTAATAGACTGAAATTATGGGCGTGGCTTAACTCATACTACGTCACAAGTTTTCTCCAGTAAGTAACTTACAGGATTCATGTTTGTTCACATGCGAATTTAATTAAATCTTTCAGAGTTGTTTTGGTTTTTTTGCAATAATTCGTTAGTTATTAATAATAGTTGGATTGGGTGTTCAAGAAAAACCTGAGTAGAATAATTATTAACTAACTTTTATCATCTCTATTTCTCCGAGTATGGAAGAGGAAGAAGAATACTAACTGTCTGCAACCAATGTTTTAATTGAGGTTAAACAACGGATACAATTCACATCATTGTTTTGTACTTAACTTACTTTTCAAAGAAAATTGTTGTAATGACTGGTGTTCGGGAAACTCATTGTAGGCTTTGCCTTAAAATTATAGCCGATAAAAGTTTCGAAGTGATAAACAACGTTATCAGGGATATTCTTGATGTTCTTTTGCTGAAACTGGTAAGTCATTGAAAGATTAGTTTCTACTATTTCCATTAATAAACGTTATTTTGTGCCATAGTTGTTGTCATTCTATTTGATTAAATGCACACATTTCAGAAATTGAATGATGTGAGCAACGACGAGGTTATATGTAATGTTTGCAAAAGAAAATTATACGCAGCATTAGATTTCAAGTCAGCATGTTTGAATACGGATAACATAATTATTCCATATGTGGATTGCGAAAAAATGTTACAGCTCGACTTAAGGGAAGTGTACAGGAAGGAAAAGAGAGACGAGTCAATTTCAGAGAATCAGAAAATATGTCGATTGTGTATGCAACTAGTAACAAGTGAGTTTAGGTGCATACGTGAGGAGGAACTCGAAGCTATTCAGAAACTGACTCCTGAAATGGTATGAACCATGTTAAATATATTCATTGATCACAGCTTAAAAAAATTACTTTGCAGAATATAAATATCATCATAGATCCCGTTGTATGTAAGGTGTGTTTGGATTCCCTGTGCACCCACAACAGTTTCTGCAGAGAATGTTTGGAAGTAGAGGAAAACTTTAAAGGTAGTTCTGATGGTCAAGCCACAGAAAGTCAAGTTGGTACATCACCATCCAATTTATTCGTTAAGACTGAAAACTTGGACCGGGAATTCGATATTAACGAGATGGGAATGTCAATCAAAGCAGAAATTGTGGACATAAAATCTGAAAACGAGGAAAGAAGGTAAGGGAAGACTATTTTAGGATTAAAAAAATGGCAAAGTGCCTGATTGTGGTACTGTCGGGTTTTATACAATTAAATATATCGTTAATCTATTAATGCGTATTATTAACTTGTGTTACCAAAATAGTCCAATCAAATCAGATTTAGTTCATTAAACAAAGACACGTAAAAATAAGGAAAAATTTCCTAGAATTTAAAAATGCCATCCGAAGTTTGCAAAAAACAGTTTAATAAAAAACATTTTAGATAAAAATGTTTGAGTCAACAGTTGTAGGACTTTTTATGAAAAAAATTTTGAACCTATCTCAATGTCAATTGATAAACAAATGTATCAGTTACTGCAAAAAAACTTATAAAAATCGAATTTTTTTAATTCCTATATCTTGTAAAGGAAAAAAAGATTTTTTTACTTTCAGTGTATGTAATCCTTGGCAAGTAGAACTAGAGCATTTTTGTAAAATTGCAAAATGTTTGATAGTTTTTGCAAAAGTTGAGTTTTTCGAAAAAATACATTTTTTTCAAGTTTCAATAAATCATACAGTAATGCACTTACATGATCCATCTTGGACTTAAAATTTTCTCTAACAGTTGTACTTTCCTGGGAAAATTCGTTAATTCCTATGTTCTAAATTGCTTGGTTTTTCTAAAAGATGTCAGAGTTGGCAAAACATTTAAATTAAATTTGTTGCGCAAGTACTTGGGTATAGATCTCATTTGACATAGTAACAAAAGTAATTTCATTTGGAGAAATCGGAAAAATACCCGCATATATTTGTTGCTCGTAACCTTATAATTTCAGTTTCTTATTTTTCTCACTAGTATTCTTAAATTTCTTAGGGATTTAACTTAATTATTTTCAAAACCATCATTAACATAGTTATTTAATTTCATCATAAGATGGAAATAATGCCAAGTACAGTTCCGACATTTATAAATGCATTTGGTATTATCTATAACCCCTTAAAATTAAAACCTTGCTTTGGAAAATACCCTGTATATGCAATTTTTTCAGCGACGAGCCGCTGGAGAGCCCCGATAATAAACCGTTCGAGAAGAGTGACCCTAAGGTTGCAAAAGATGATGGATATAAACGCGAGAATAGATCAACGAGCAAATATAATAAGAAAAAAAAGCAGGAACGCAATGAATTGTACAGATGTGATAAATGTAGTTACAAAACTGGAAGTAAGATCCGTTTTGCAGCACACTGCGCTAGATGTGGGAAAGATTCGGAAGTGTACAACTGCAAAACGTGCGTTTATACAACTGAGCATGAGAAATTATTTCAAAGGCACCAATTGCGGCATAAATGTCCTTCGCAGGTACAAATGTACAGATGTAACGACTGCGATTACGAAACTAAGAACAAGAGTAGTATCACGCGCCATCAATTGACACATAAAGATCCTTCGCAGGTCCAGTTATACAAATGTAACGACTGCGATTATAAAAGTAAATACCGCTACTGTATAAAACAACACCAATTGATGCATAAAGATCCATCACAGGTTCAAATGTACAGGTGTAACGATTGCGATTTCGAAACTAAATACAGGAATCATATCAGACGGCATCAACTGAAGCATAAAGATCCATCACAGGTTCAAATGTACAGATGTAACAAATGCGATTACGAAACTAAGGACAGAGATAATCTCAAAAAGCACCAACTGAAACATAAAGATTCTTCTGAGGTTCAAATGTATAGATGTAACGACTGCGATTATGAAACTAAATACAGGAGTTGTATTACATATCACGTGTCGACGCATAGAGAGCCTTTTTAAATGCAATCGAGTAGTGTTGGCAACTGAAATCGGTTTTTTGGATAGTCGATTAACCGGTTCCAGACGATTTGGATTTTTACGAAACCCAAAAACCGGTTATTCGATTCTTCAAATAACCGATTATTCAAATAGTCGATTATTTGATAATCTATTCATTCAAACATCCGGATAATCGGATTCTTTCTTTATTGACATATTGGCTACTTAGCACGTACATAGTAGATACAAAATTAGGTGGAACTATTAAGGGAAATACAATTTATTTTTATATGTACTTTATCCTCGACACAGACACAGATTGATTAAAAAAACAATCACCTAAACACCAAACCTGTTTATACAGGGCGTCCCAGAAAGACCTCCCATAAATACAGGAGGTGATAGTACGACAAAAAATAAGAATTTTTAGTCATGAATTATATGT
>NW_019416728.1:370274-374866 GCF_000390285.2 Anoplophora glabripennis
AAGTTCAAATGTACAGCTGTAACGACTGCGATTACGAAACTAAATTCAGGGGTAATATTATAGGGCACCAACTGAAACATAAAAATACTTTCCAGGTTCAAATGTACAAGTGTAACGATTGCGATTATGAAACCAAATATAAAAGAGCTATCAAACGGCACCATCTGAAGCATAAAGATTCATCACAGGTTCAAATGTACAGCTGTAACGACTGCGATTACGAAACTAAATTCAGGGGTAATATAATAGGGCACCAACTGAAACATAAAAATACTTTCCAGGTTCCAATGTACAAGTGTAACGATTGCGATTATGAAACCAAATATAAAAGAGCTATCAAACGGCACCATCTGAAGCATAAAGATTCATCACAGGTTCAAATGTACAGCTGTAACGACTGCGATTACGAAACTAAATTCAGGGGTAATATAATAGGGCACCAACTGAAACATAAAAATACTTTCCAGGTTCCAATGTACAAGTGTAACGATTGCGATTATGAAACCAAATATAAAAGAGGTATCAAACGGCACCATCTGAAGCATAAAGATTCATCACAGGTTCAAATGTACAAGTGTAACGACTGCAACTACGAAACTAAATACAAGTTCATTATCAAAAGGCACCAACTGAAACATAAAGATCCATCAAAAGTTCAAATGTACAAGTGTAACGATTGCGATTGTGAAACTAAATACAAGAACGTTATGAAATGGCACCAACTGAAACATAAAAATAGTTGCCAGATTCAAATGTACAGATGTAATGACTGCGATTACGTAACTAAATACAGCCACCATATGAAACAACACCAATTGAAGCATAAAGATCCATCACAGCTTCAAATGTACAAGTGTAACGATTGCGATTATGAAACCAAATATAAAAGAGCTATCAAAGAACACCAATTGAAACATAAAGTTCCATCACAGGTTCAAATGTACAAGTGTAATGATTGTGATTATGAAACTAAATATAAGAACGTTATCAAAAAGCACCAACTGAAGCATAAAGATCCATCGCAGGTTAAAATGTACAGGTGTAACGATTGCGATTATGAAACTAAATATAAGAACGTTATCAAAGAGCACCAACTGAAGCATAAAGATCCATCGCAGGTTCAAATGTACAGGTGTAACGACTGCGATTATGAAACTAAATACAAGAACGTTATCAAAAGGCACCAACTGAAGCATAAAGATCCATCACAGGTTCAAATGTACGGGTGTAAGGACTGCGATTATGAAACTAAATACAAGAACTTTATCAAACAGCACCAACTGAAGCATAAATATCCATCACAGGTTCAAATGTACGGGTGTAACGATTGCGATTATGAAACCAAATATAAAAGAGCTATCAAACAGCACCAACTGAAGCATAAAGATCCAGCACAGGTTCAAATGTACAGGTGTAATGACTGCGATTATGAAACTAAATACAGGAGTGGTATTAAATATCACGTGTTGAAGCACAAAGAGCTTTCTGAAATGAAAATGTAGCGCTGTGTTTTGCTAAACTCTATGCATAACGAGTTTTTGAGGAGACTTCAAATGATGCACAAAAATGTTTGCAGGTGTGAATTACTGCCCTTTGTGTCTCGTGCAAAATATAGAAAATGGAAGCATTTAAGAGCTATAAATGTGGATATGATAATATATGTTCATAAATATTGGAATAAGATGTAAGTTAATGAAGTGTTGATGTGTTTTCCTGTTCTAAATTACTTATTTTGTAAATATGCGTTGTATACATGTGGGTGGGGAGGCTATCGCAAGTTTCTATTTGATACCAAAAGATTGAGGTTTTATTATTAATAATTTTTTCATAGCAAATTCAAGTGGTTTTCAAATATCTAAATAGACGAATTTTAAAAAAGTTTATATCCATAAATATTTGTAATTTTGAAAAATTACTAACCGGACTTAATTTACACCGTGAATTGTTCCCACAGTTAAAATATAAGTCTACACAAATTAGAATATGTTCTAATTTTCGTGTATTTCTTCATGAAGTTCGGAAGTACCGACAAAAATATCGAAGTTAAATTATTATTACTTCTTTATAAATAGGGATAGTTAAACTGGAAAAGTACGATTACAATTTTTTTTCGTGTTATCTCAATTTATTCAGGAAAAAGTGTTCATTTTCAATCTGTCTTTATTTACCAAGACTTTCCTGCAAAGTTGGTAGTAATTGTTTTTGTTTCAAAGAAATTCGCACAGTTAGGAACAATGTAAAACCAAACCTTTTATGAAAAAACCGATGAGTTAATTCATGAAAAATTTCTTGAATTTATTCATGAATTAATTCTCACTCTAAGACAGCTGTAAGTAACGCTATTGTATTTTTTTAGTAATATTTTAAGACTTAGAAATAAGGTTTAAACCCTATTATAGTTTTTGTATTATAGGCCTGAATGAATTAAATAAAACCTAACTATACATGCTGATTTTATATGTAATACCGTATCCATCGTACTATAAGACTGTTCCACATCGGACAACTATGTTAACAGTAATGATTCTTTTTTCATCATTTATTGATAGCACTTGTGTGAAAGTTGTGATTTTCTAAGTTGGGTCGTCTTTCAAATAAATTTCTAATTTCCTCGCAAAACTGTAATCTTCTGTCTGTATCATCTGCCCACAGTTCTTGTAAGTTGTTAACTTTATAAGGATACCATTGAGACTTCAGAGTTCTGTGAACCAAGGACTTTGAGAAGTTGAAGTTCCATGTAAACAGCGGTCTTCAAAATATATATCTAAATAGACGAATTTAAAAAAATTTATATCCATAAATATTTGTAATTTTGAAAAATTACTCACTGGACTTAATTTACATTGTGAATTATTCCCGCAGTTAAAATATAAGTCTACACAAATTAGAACATGTTCTAATTTTCGTGTATTTCTTCATGAAGTTCGGAAGTACCGACAAAAATATCGAAGTTAAATTATTATTACTTCTTTATAAATGGGGATACTTAAACTGGCAAAGTACGATTACAATTTTTTTTCGTGTTATCTCAATTTATTCAGGAAAATGTGTTCATTTTCAATCTGTCTTTATTTACCAAGACTTTCCTGCAAAGTTGGTAGTAATTGTTTTTGTTTCAAAGAAATTCACGCAGTTAGGAACAATGTAAAACCAAACCTTTTATGAAAAAACCCATGAGTTAATTAATGAAAAATTTCTTGAATTTATTCATGAATTAATTCTCACTATAAGGCAGCTGTAAGTAACACTATTGTATTTTGTTAGTAATATTTTAAGACTTCGAAATAAGGTTTAAACCCTATTATAATTTTTGTACTGTAGGCTTGAATGAATGAAATAAAATTTAACTGTACATGCTGATTTTATAAAACCGTACTTATCTTATTATAACACTGTTCCATATCGGACAACTAGGTGTGTTAACAGTAACGATTCTTTTTTTTCATCATTTATTGTAGCACTTGAGCAGAAGGCACTTGTTTTGAAATATATATATTTCAATGTATCCACATTAAGATTTGTGTTTCATATCACTGAAAACGAAAAAAAAAAAAAGAGTAACTAACAGTGGTGTCTTCTGCTACTATCTCAGTTATCTGCACCAAATGGAGATCTTCATCGCGTAACCTTAATCACTACCTACTATGTATATAAGGTATACGCGTATTCGGAAGGCCTAATAAAGAAGACAGAAAATCGCAAAAAAAAATTCCGTAGACATTTTAAAAAATAAGCAACAGGGAACGCGCCTGCGGTATATAGAGCGTTGGAACGTTCAAGAGAAATTGCAATTGGTTTCAAAATCGAGGAGCGGCGCATCCCAACTTTATTAACAAAGTGCTATGGATGGATGTTTCGAACGTCTTCTCTGATACGTTGTTTTTTCAATCTTTAGATAGTGCCTCGTCTGTTCACGTACACTTTGCTTTTCATATAACCCCACAAAAGAAATCTAGTGGGGTTAAGTTTCTTACATCGAGGCGAAAATAGGGAAGGACACCATCTTATCGGAACCAGACATCACCAGCAGGCATATCGTGCTCATTATGCTTAGGAAAAATTAATTCCAGGGTTGGAATCGGCTGAAAATGCAAAAAATCCAAAAAAATGTCGCCTGTCAAATTGTCCTCAAAGAAATAAGGTCCAGTATGCGATTTCCTACTATTCCAGCCCAAACATTCACTTTTTCCCGCTGTTATCTTGCATCCAATGCCAATTCTCTGGGCTCCAAAACGATCCGCCTGTTCCGTTTAAGCTAAAAGTTGCATCCTCAGTAAAAATTATGTGACTTTTTAAGTGGGTTGTCTTTCAAATAAATTTCTAATTTTCTCGCAAACAATTTTATGTGTTTATCAAGTTTTTTTTTTGAGAAAAAAAGAGCTTTAAAGTAGAAGATTAATAAAGAGTAGGTAAAGTACAGAAGATACTATGATTGTTTGAAATAGTCGATAGTACGAAATAAAAGACAATGTTTTACATTTTTCTAACTATGACAAAAAAGTAGGACTTTAGAAGGGCTATTTATTTATACTATAAAATACAGAGCGTCCCTATTAAAAAAAAATGTCGATAATGTAGTAGGTCTGTCAAAC
>NW_019416728.1:375082-381515 GCF_000390285.2 Anoplophora glabripennis
AATACCCTGTATATGCAATTTTTTCAGCGACAAGCCACTGGAGAGCCCCGATAATAAACCGTTCGAGAAGAGTGACCGTAAGGTTGCAAAAGATGAGAGATGTAAACGCGAGAATAGATCAACGAACAAATATAATAAGAAAAAAAAACAGGAGCGCAATGAATTGTACAGATGTGATAAATGTAGTTACAAAACTGGAAGTAAGATCCGTTTTGCAGCACACTGCGCTAGATGTGGGAAAGATTCGGAAGTGTACAAGTGCAAAACGTGCGTTTATACAACTGAGCATGAGAAATTATTTCAAAGGCACCAATTGCGGCATAAATGTCCTTCGCAGGTACAAATGTACAGGTGTGACGATTGCGATTACCAAACTAAATTAAAGGGTAATATGAAAAATCATCAACTGACACATAAGGATCCTTCGCAGGTTCAAATGTACAGGTGTAACGACTGCGATTATGAAACTAAATACAAGAGTCATATCAAATCACACCAACTGAAACATAAAGATCCTTCACAGGTTGAAATGTACAGGTGTAACGACTGCGATTATAAAACTAAATACCGCTACTATATAAAACAACACCAATTGATGCATAAAGATCCATCACAGGTTCAAATGTACAGATGTAACGATTGCGATTTCGAAACTAAATACACGAATCTTATCAGACGGCATCAACTGAAGCATAAAGATCCATCACAGTTTCAAATGTACAGATGTGACAAATGCGATTACGAAACTAAGAACAAGGGTAATATCACGCGCCATCAACTGATACATAAAGATCCATCACAGGTTCAAATGTACAGGTGTAACGACTGCGATTATGAAACTAAATACAAGAACGTTATCAAACAGCACCAACTGAAGCATAAATATCCATCACAGGTTCAAATGTACGGGTGTAACGACTGCGATTACGAAACTAAATACAGCAACCATATGAAACAACACCAATTGAAACATAAAGATCCATCACAGGTTAAAATGTACAAGTGTAACGATTGCGATTATGAAACCAAATATAAAAGCGCCATCAAAGAACACCAATTGAAACATAAAGATCCATCACAGGTTCAAATGTACAGGTGTAAAGACTGCGATTACGAAACTAAATACAGGAATCATATCAGACGGCATCAACTGAAGCATAAAGATCCATCACAGATTCGAATGTACAGGTGTAACAACTGTGATTTCGAAACTAAATACAGGGAGAATGTCAAAAAGCACCAACTGAAACATAAAGATTCTTCTGAGGTTCAAATGTATAGATGTAACGACTGCGATTATGAAACTAAATACAGGAGTTGTATTACATATCACGTGTCGACGCATAGAGAGCCTTTTTAAATGCAATCGAGTAGTGTTGGCAACTGAAANTCAAAAAGCACCAACTGAAACATAAAGATTCTTCTGAGGTTCAAATGTATAGATGTAACGACTGCGATTATGAAACTAAATACAGGAGTTGTATTACATATCACGTGTCGACGCATAGAGAGCCTTGTTAAATGCAATCGAGTAGTGTTGGCAACTGAAATCGGTTTTTTGGATAGTCGATTAACCGGTTCCAGACGATTTGGATTTTTACGAAACCCAAAAACCGGTTATTCGATTCTTCAAATAACCGATTATTCAAATAGTCGATTATTTGATAATCTATTCATTCAAACATCCAGATAATCGGATTCTTTCTTTATTGACATATTGGCTACTTAGCACGTACATAGTAGATACAAAATTAGGTGGAACTATTAAGGGAAATACAATTTATTTTTATACTTTATCTTGGACGCAGACACAGATTGATTAAAAAAACAATCACCCAAACACCAAACCTGTTTATACGGGGTGTCCCAGAAAGACCTCCCATAAATACAGGAGGTCATAGTACGACAAAAAATAAGAATTTTTAGTCATGAATTATATGTCTATCTCCTCTTGTTTTCGAGATACAGAACGACAAAATAAAATTTTTTAAATGTAATATTTACGAAAATTTCCAAACGGTGCGAAATATTTATGTACCTGAAGTTCCGAACGTTCGTTTGAACGAAAATGAAAACTCGTAATATCACGTTTAATCGTACTTAAAATGATTTTACCTCCTAAATTCTGGCTTCTGTAGACGAAAACAACACTACCCCATCATCAGAGGCCACCCCCTATATTAACCACCCTTAAAACTTCGTTACACGTATTTTAGAAAATTAGCCCCGTACCACCCCATATTTGACATATGTTGTTGACATTACTTTTATACTGATTTTTAAAAAACATTCGGACCTTTTGTCACTATTAGAAGACACCCTGTCAACAACCCTTAAAACTGATAATTTATATCTCCAATCAACTTAAAAAGCCACGTTAAATTTGATTTAAAAAGTTTACGTTTCATTTATAGCCATTTACAAAAACTATTGCCGCCCTTTGTTGCCACCGGAAACTACCCTGTCACTATGAACTACCCTTGGAAAGGTCAAGTAGTCTATTCCAAATATCAAGCCTGCTATCACAGTATATCTGTCTTAAAATTTTAAGATAACATATCTATGGATTTATAAATACTATTTCTGCCCTTCGTTGCCATCAGAACCCATCCCATCAACTACCCTTAAATTGATAATATCTTATATCCCCTGTATAAGGCTGAAAGCCATAATAGATTTTAAGTAAATTGTTAACATTACATTTGTATTGACTTATAACAACTATTAATGCCCCTTGTTGCTCCGGAATCAACCCCGTCAACTACCCTTAAATCAATTGTGTTATATCCCGGATATCAAACAAAGCCACAATAGATTTTAAGTAAATTGTTCAAATTATATTTATATTTACATATAACAACTATTAATACATTTTGTTGCCACCGGAATCCACCCTATCAACAACCCTTAAATCTGTTGTGTATTATTTCCCCGGTATCAAGCTTAAAGCCATAATGGATTTTAAGTAAATTGTTAAAATTATATTTCATATAACAACTATTAATACATTTTGTTGCCACCGGAATCCACCCTATCAACAACCCTTAAATCTGTTGTGTATTATTTCCCCGGTATCAAGCTTAAAGCCATAATGGATTTTAAGTAAATTGTTAAAATTATATTTCTATTGACATATAACAACTATTAATATACTTTGTTGCTACCGGAATCCACCCCGTCAACAACCCTTAAATCAGTTGTTTATTATTTCCCCGATATCGAGCTTAAAGCCATAATAGATTTTAAGTAAATTGTTAAAATTATATTTATATTTACTTATGACAACTATTAATATACTTTGTTGCCACCGGAATCCACCCCGTCAACAACCCTTAAATCAGTTGTTTATTATTTCCCCGATATCAAGCTTAAAGCCATAATGGATTTTAAGTAAATTGTTAAAATTATATTTATATTAACTTATAGCAACTATTAATAGCCTTTGTTGCTACCGGAATCCACCCCATCAACAACCCTTAAATCGGTTGTGTCTTATATCTCCGTTATCAAGCTAAAAACCATAATGGATTTTAAGTAAATTATTGAAATTATATTTATATTGACTTATAACAACTATTAATATACTTTGTTGCTACCGGAATCCACCCCGTCAACAACCCTTAAATCAGTTGTTTATTATTTCCCCGATATCAAGCTTAAAGCTATAATCGATTTTAAGTAAACTGTTAAAATTATATTTAACAACTATTAATACCCTTTGTTGCTACCGGAATCCACCCCATCAACAACCCTTAAATCAGGTGTGTCTTATATGATCGTTATCAAGCTAAAAGCCATAATGGATTTTAAGTAAATTATTGAAATTATATTTATATTGACTTATAACAACTATTAATATACTTTGTTGCTACCGGAATCCACCCCGTCAACAACCCTTAAATCAGTTGTTTATTATTTCCCCGATATCAAGCTTAAAGCTATAATCGATTTTAAGTAAACTGTTAAAATTATATTTAACAACTATTAATACCCTTTGTTGCTACCGGAATCCACCCCATCAACAACCCTTAAATCAGGTGTGTCTTATATGATCGTTATCAAGCTAAAAGCCATAATGGATTTTAAGTAAATTATTGAAATTATATTTATATTGACTTATAACAACTATTAATATACTTTGTTGCTACCGGAATCCACCCCGTCAACAACCCTTAAATCTGTTGTGTATTATTTCCCCGGTATCAAGCTTAAAGCCATAATGGATTTTAAGTAAATTGTTAAAATTATATTTCTATTGACTTATAACAACTATTGATACACTTTGTTGCTACCGGAATCCACCCCATCAACAACCCTTAAATCAGTTGTATCTTATATCCCCGTTATCAAACTAAAAGCCATAATGGATTTTAAGTAAACTGTTAAAATTACATTTATATTGACCTATAACAACTATTAATACTCTTTGTTGCCACCGGAATCTACCCCATCAACAACCCTTAAATCACTCGTTTATTATTACCCCGATATCAAGCAAAAAGCCATAATGGATTTTAAATTGTTAAAATTATATTTATATTGACTTATAACAACTATAAATATACTTTGTTGCCACCGGAATCCACCCCATCAACAACCCTTAAATCAGTAGTGTCTTATATCTCCGTTATCAAGCTAAAAGCCAAAATGGATTTTAAGTAAATTGTTAAAATTATATTTATATTGACATATAACAACTATTAATATACTTTGTTGCTACCGGAATCCACCCCGTCAACAACCCTTAAATCAGTTGTTTATTATTTCCCCGATATCAAGCAAAAAGCCATAATAGATTTTAAGTCAATTGTTAAAATTATATTTATATTGACTTATAACAACTATAAATATACTTTGTTGCCACCGGAATCCACCCCGTCAACAACCCTTAAATCAGTTGTTTATTAGTTTCCTGATATCAAGCTAAAAGCCATAATGGATTTTAAGTAAATTGTTAAAATTATATTTATATTGACTTATAACAACTATTAATATACTTTGTTGCTACCGGAATCCACCCCATCAACAGCCCTTACATCAGTTGTTTATTTTTTCCCCGTTATCAAGCTTAAAGCCATAATGGATTTTAAGTAGATTGTTAAAATTATATTTACATTGACTTATAACAACTATTAATACCCTTTGTTGCTACCGGAATCCACCCCCATCAACAACCCTTAAATCAGTTGTCTTATATCTCCGTTATCAAGCTAAAAGCCATAATGGATTTTAAGTAAATTGTTAAAATTATATTTATATTGGCATATAACAACTATTAATATACTTTGTTGCTATCGGAATCCACCCCGTCAACAACCCTTACATCAGTTGTTTATTTTTTCCCCGTTATCAAGCTTAAAGCCATAATAGATTTTAAGTAAATTATTAAAATTATATTTTTATTGACTTATGACAACTATTAATATCCTTTGTTGCCACCGGAATCCATCACGACAACAACCCTTAAATCAGTTGTTTATTATTTCCCCGTTATCAAGTCTAAAGCCATAATAGATTTTTACTAAATTGTTAAAATTATATTTATATGGACTTATAACAACTATTAATACCCTTTGTTGCTACCGGAATCCACCCCGTGAACAACCCTTAAATCAGTTGTTTATTATTTCCCCGATATCAAGCAAAAAGCCATAATGGATTTTAAGTAAATTGTTAAAATTATGTTCCGAACGTTCGGAACTTCAGGTACATAAATATTTTTATGAATGTTGGTATTCCGGGGTTTTTAAGGGTGCCAAATACGCTGGTCTAATTATTTTTTGAATATTTCATAGGGCACTAGTTATGCTACATTCTTATTACATTTCAAGTTCTAATTTTTTTAAGGTTAGGTTCTTTACCGTTCGGGCTCCAATTTCTAATATACAATTATTTTCTAAAAATAATGTTGTTAGAACTTCCTAATGTGGACGGTTTTCGAGAAAAAAGGCTTTTAATTAAACTCGTAAAATATTACGGTGTATAAAATATTATTATAACACTGTTTCAAAGAAATTCACAAAGTTTAGAACAATATAACACCAAACCTTTTATGAAACAACCGATAAGTTAATTCATGAAAAACTTCTTGAATTTATTCATGAATTAATTCTCACTATAAGGCAGCTGTAAGTAACACTACTGTATTTTCTTAGTAATATTTTAAGGCTTAGAAATAAGGTTTAAACCCTATTATAGTTTTTGTATTGTAGGCTTGAATGAATTAAATAAAATTTAACTGTACATAATTTGCTGATTTTATAATACCGTACCTATCTTATAACACTGTTCCATATCGGACAACTATGTTAAGACTTAAGAGTAATAATTCTTTTTTGTCATTTATTGTAGCACTTGAGCAGAAGGCACTTGTTTTGAAATATATATATTTCAATGTATCCACATTAAGATTTGTGTTTCATATCACTGAAAA
>NW_019416729.1:0-61443 GCF_000390285.2 Anoplophora glabripennis
ATTACAGCCAATTTTCATAATTTTTTTGGAAACTGATGGCCCATATCTCTTCAGGGGTGAACATTTTACCAAGGCGATTTTTTGCAGATCGTGTTGTTTTGAAATGTAGATTCACAGGTATCATTTATACTACTCCATTCAAAAACACCCTGTATAAAGTAAAATTAATGTAGAGGAGAAATGAGTTTAAATGGGTATTAGGTTCATCGTATTAGTAAATGGACCATGCCCAATAGTTCCGAAAATAGTTTATTTTTTATTGAGAATTCCGATTCTACACTGAAAAATTTGAAACTTTTGTTTAAACTGTTTTTAAATTTGTTTAAAAATATGATAATTCTTCTAAATACATCAGTTTAAATGGTATGCTTGTCCCGATTGAAAAAAGGAATTTTCAATGAAATTAGGCACCTTCTGGTGGAAATTGGAAGTCAAAATAAGAGAATGTACTCCGCTTGATATTGAGCAAGACTATTTTTTTCATGAAAATTCGTTTTCCGAAGGTGAACGAACTTTCACGGGTATCGGCATGAGGTCAACTTCAAAGGTCATTTAGAGACCAAAAACGCACTTTAGAAAAAAAAATGATTTAAACAAAAGTTTGAGTATGAGGCTTTAGGTCCAAAACAAAGGACTTTCAGACTTGACACTTTTGATCCATGTGTTCAGATCTATTACATAGCAAAATTTAAAAAAAAATACGTGACAGCCACTTACCATAGGAATTCTGCGAGGTCCTTTAGAAATTTTCCTTATAAATGGCTTCAGACTACGCATTTGATCTCCAGAAATATAATTTGTAGTCGTGCCTGCTGCTTCTTTTTTTTTCTTTTTTATATTAAGAGCAGGATTACGAGAGCTAAAATCGTAACACTTCTTAGATGGCGATTGGATGCCCTTTTCCTAATTTCTTGCATAAATTTGAGAACCCAATTTTCAGACGAGAATCTACTCGTCGGTAACTCGCCATTGATAAAATCTAGCCATTCGCCAGTAGATGGTACTGATTAGCATACATTAAATAATGCAAACATGTCATTATAGATGTCCTCGTACACGGCATCGGCAATGAGGTTTAAAAAAACGCCATACAATTTGCACAAAAAACGGGAACCGTGTTTTTATGAAGTTTGGTTATTTCATTTTTATTTCATTTATGATATTGATGTGTCCTGCGTCGTTTGACATCGTAAATATTATTCTAGTTTGTGAGTTGTGTATTGTACTGATACTTTTTTATTAATTAGTTATTATTATATATTAGTTATTATTATTATTATTATTATTATTATTATTATTATTATTATTATTATTATTATTATTATTATTATTATTATTATTATTATTATTATTATTATTATTATTATTATTATTATTATTATTATTATTATTATTATTATTATTATTATTATTATTATTATTATTATTATTATTATTATTATTATTATTATTATTATTATTATTATTATTATTATTATTATTATTATTATTATTATTATTATTATTATTATTATTATTATTATTATTATTATTATTATTATTATTATTATTATTATTATTATTATTATTATTATTATTATTATTATTATTATTATTATTATTATTATTATTATTATTATTATTATTATTATTATTATTATTATTATTATTATTATTATTATTATTATTATTATTATTATTATTATTATTATTATTATTATTATTATTATTATTATTAGTGACCTTTGTGTTGTGAACTATATTTACTGTGTTTATTATTTATTGCGTGTTTATTTCGCAATGCCGAAAAGCTTAGGAAAAACTAAAAAAAGGTCAAAACGTGCTAAATCACTTAAATTAATCTGGAAAGAAAGACACCAAAATCTGTAAAATAGTATTAAATAGTTTTAAATAGGTAAAAATGCATAAATTTACTCTTTTTAGATATAGGACTTGTACGGAATTTAGAGAGAGAGAGACAGAGAGAGAGAGATAATTCAGAGAATATTAGGTACAGTATTACATCAATAATGATTAATGAACAAATAATTTTTATTCGAGACTAGTATACTAGCGACTAGCGGTCGAGACTAGTTTTCTAGATTTTTTTTTTCAAAAATATAACCTGTACCTACGTTTAGCCCAGTGATATGAGGAAAATGCCGTTGCCGTTGAGTAGCCAAGGATCTGTAAAGTTTTTCATAAAATTTGGGTGAATTTTAGTATAATATGTGCAAAACTCACACACCATCAGGTGAGGTTTTTTAATAATTAACAATAAAAGGACTAAAA
The DNA here is from genome assembly GCF_000390285.2 of Anoplophora glabripennis. Taxonomy (NCBI): domain Eukaryota; kingdom Metazoa; phylum Arthropoda; class Insecta; order Coleoptera; family Cerambycidae; genus Anoplophora; species Anoplophora glabripennis. Next base: position 2,272 of record NW_019416729.1, read on the forward strand.
TAACCCAAAATATTACTTTTTGGCCTACCAGAAAAATAACGATAATTTTTATTATAATGTGAAAATAGCCAACTTGTAGGGAAAAAAAATCCTTTAAAATGGCGGTTTTTAAAATCCGATACGATAATTTGTTGCTAAATAAACAATAAGTTTTGCAAAAGTCATCGTACGACTTTGATATTGCACAAATAGTTGGCTTTTATAGTCCTTAAAATGTGATTAAAATTTCAGACCGATTCATCCAATAGTTTTTTCAAAATTCTAAATGTTTATCCCAGATGCATTATTTTTGCAATACCTTGACACGCAAAATTACCAAGATTTTAATTCTGCGGGTGTCTTATGAAAGAGAAACACTTCTTTTATTGGAAGAAATTATTTTATTGCAAAAAAATTGTTTTTTACCACTGCAAAAACGTACCACAAAAACACTGTCATTTTTGTCTTATAAACAATTAGAATAAATTTGTTGCCAGTATATTTAGAGAGATTATTTTTCCACNCATAAAATTTCAATTTGTTATTATACTTTATTTATCCATAATTTCAATAATACAAATTATTTTGCAATAAAAAATATGTCAACTCCTAGCTCAACTCAATACCTTATCTATATAGGCCACATATAATTTTCTCAGAAAATAGTGTAGTTTTTGAAAAGACTATGCTTGGGTGAAGGTCTGTTTTCAGAAAATATCTTTATTCCCCTCTTAAATATTAAACACAAAATCGTTTGGATAAAAATACCCACCGACTTTTAATAACACATACATCTTTCGGTGGAGTCTTGGCAGAGCGTGGGCCTTCTAACATAAAGCCGTATTAAATTCTGAGAACTGGGAAAGGAAAGGAGAAAGGAATGTTAACTAAAATTAATTTTGTTTTCGTTTTTTGCTTCTAAGCGGAGTAGACTGGCAGAAAACGTTATTGTTTTATGAGCCGGTTTAATCAGCAATTTGATTGATTATCTTTCTTTAATTAAAGAACGCTTGCAACGCCTCGAGCTTTTGGGTTTCTAAAATAATTTTCCTTCTGTATGCAGCGCTAGCTGGGTATATTTCGAAAGGAGTGCGGTGCAATGAACTATGCCAATGATCGAAGAAAAAATTAAGTTGTAATAGATTATGTTATTGTGTATCTGTATATAGGTTTATGCTCTACAGGGTGTTTCCTTTACTTTACTTTAGGAATAATTCTCATAACAATGAAGGTATAAGTTCACTAAAGTGCCATTATAGCTTGCATACACTCATCTTGTCCGCGAAATGCGCAGATCAAGAAGAGAGTCAGCAATAAGAGTGACAAAGACAAGGATATACTTTCTGCGCAAAAAAATTATTTGCGTTTAATAAATTTAATTATTTAATGAAGGTTTTATATTGTATTTAAATACAGGATCTTTCATAATAGTATGTCTTTGTTCAGGGGGGCGGGGGGAGATGAATCTGCGTAAGATTTAATAAAAAAGTTCATATAAACATATGTCCGTAAATGTTTCGTTGTTACCACGGTACAGAGTGTTAGTTTTAATAATTTTTCTGTTTCTTCTTTGTATTTCCCACAATTTTTGAGATATGTAGCTCGAATTTGGAACGTAGGTTAACTTATATTACCTGCATCATTAGCCCTGCCTAATAGTTGTCACGATCTACAGGGTGAAAAGTTTAATTCCCTCTTCAATTTAGAAACATTTTTGTTTCTTCTTTTTCAATTGTTTCGTATCTGTGGCCGTCTTCGAGAAAAAAATTAACTTTCCTGTAACTCGCTAAATTAGAAGACGGATTTCAAAATCCTCTGGTAGGTTTCCTTTTGTGCTAATACTCTCACTAAACTGTGAGAATAATTTAAGTGAGGATTATTGAAATTCACTCGGATGATAAACAATTCATTTATCCATAACAATGCACATTTACACTACATATTGTGTATGCACAGTAATGGTTGATGCTGTGATTGAGGCTTTACAAATCTCATTCGGATGGTGAATTATTCATTTCATCCATACAGTGTTCATTAAAACCTCACACTATGCATGCCTAGTAATGGCTGAAACTGTTCTACTCTATATGCCCCGTGGACTGTTGGGGGTTGTCCATTAAGTACTGCAGTAATATTTAATCATAAGAAATAAAGAGTGACCGCTTTTAGTTTTATGAAAATTTTCAAAAATCACCCCTATTTAGAGGTTGAAAATACGCCCAAAATGAAGAATTGAATATTACCAATAAATATAAAAACTATTAGCATCTGAATTTTTCTATCGAATGATTCTTGATACAAAGAAAGATTTATTCCTATGACTGAAATAAGCATGTTAAATTAGAAAATCCATCCTTAAGCGCGCTCAGAGGGTGGAATCATCCCCAAAAATAAAGAATATCAGAAATAATTGTAAAAATTCCAAAAAATATATATTGAGATAATTCACATGCTAATAGTTTTTATATCACTTGGTAATATTCAAATTCTTCCTTTTCTGAACCATAAGTAGGGGTGATTTTTAAAATTTTCAAAATGCTAAAAGTTATGCTCATTTCAGTTTTTTATGACAAGTAATTTGCGACCCAAAACATATTTTTATGTATTTTTTTAGTTCTCTATAAATTGTGAAAAAACGGGCGAAAATCACAGGTATTTTGCGACCACTCAATTTATTTCTGTTTGGAATTAGGTACATAATTCATACAACTTTTAGATAAGACACCAACAAAATATTCTCCAGTAACAATGGAATAATAATACCAAATATAATACATAATACTAAGTTTTTGATATTTTCAAAAGGCTTCCTACCAAATATTTTGTCATAAATATATAGATATATTTTTATTAAATATTCAGGATACAGTTTTATTTAGATTTTTGTTCATTTGTCTGCTGTTCAATGTCATTGTAAAATGAAACGAAATAATGAAGCAGTTTTTAAGAACTACCTGATTTTTCAAGTATCTGAAATATAACTACTTGGTTGGACTTGAATCATATAGCAGTGTATTGTTTTCTTTCTTTTGTTTTGCAGGATATTAACAATTTTTAAAATCGTGGATATATTATTAAAAATAATTATACGCAATGTAAAGCAGAAGAAATAACGAATTTAAAATATTGTTTCAGAATTGACGCAACCTTCCAGTGTATTCCATTGGAGAGTCCCCCCAGAGGAAAGTTGCAGAAGAAGAAGAAGAAAGATAGGAGATAGACATCACTGACATGTACTAGAGATGTTAATAAAATTGTTTGTCTCACGAATTTTTTCAGTGACTTGTTGAAGATTATGACTATCATTCCAAAAATTGATAAAGTTATGTTAAATTTGCTCAGTTTAGGAACCACTTTCATAACGTAGTCGATATTACTTTAGAAAAAGGGATCTATTTCGCTTTCTTAGATTTTAAAATTTTATTTATGAAAATGATCCAAAACTACCCAATTTAAAAAGGTCAATTTGTCTTAATAAAATTTGTTGAGCATGTTTTTTTTATATTTCAGTAAAAAAAGGCTTTGTCAAAAAAGGACTAGTTTAGCATTAATAAATTGACGATAAATAGGTCTGTGTCCGGAATACATAACATACAGGGAGTTTATTAAGTACCTACTTGTACAAACTTTAAACAGTGAATTTTTGACTAATTTTAAGATAAAAAGCTCATTTGATTATGGGTCCTCAACCCTCTTTTTTGACAAAGCATATTTTTACTGGAATATAAAAAAACATGCTCAACGAATTTTAATGAGACAAGTTTCCTTTTTTATTGGGTAGTTTTGTGCCATTTTTATAAATAAAATTTTAAAATTTAAGAAAGCGAAATAGATCCTTGTAATACCTTATTCTAAAGTAACACTTTTCTGACAGAGTGATAAAAATGACTAAAAAACTGCAAAAGTAGAAGCACTATTGATTTAATTTTTCATCATATTTATGGAAAGCAAGATAGCTTACACTATTATTAACGTATTTTAATTAATTATCTACTGAATTATTTCGTAATACCTGACTATTCAAAGCATTAATTAATTTATGTATACACGCCATGCCATTGCGGTAAGGACAGAAGTCAATAATGTTTTATGTTCGACGGAATAAATTACGGATAGTAATTAACCGATGTCTAGGAAATTATATTTTAACAGAAAACAAATAAATTGTAATTGTAATTATACCTTTCCTCATTTGTAACTTCGTTGAATATGCAAATATTTTCTTGGGTATTTATTACAGTAATTGAACTAGAAGTATAAAATCGTTAATTTCTAATGCAAGAACGAAAAATATCTCCCATACCTATGTGTTTATCAAAATAGAACTTATGCTATTACTCAGTCGGTTCATTTTCCATCTCTATTTGTTTATGTGAGAATAAAATTTAAACAACGAAATAGTTGGTTAATATAAAAAAGCAAAAATCAAGTGGAGAAAAGCTAAGAATAATAAAAATAAAAGTATAGATGCTAAATGAAGGTAAGAACTAAAAATAAAGGTGATGATGATGAAGGTAAAAATTGAAGAATTAGAGGAATATTAAATTGCAATTGTAAAAAGGGAAGAAGTGCAAGACAAATAAATTGAATAAATAAAATTAACATGAAGTAAATTGGAAAATAATGAAGAAAATAAAAAGGTATCCAAACAAAATCCAAGAGCTGAAATTTTTAACATGAAAAATGTTAATTGTTCTTTAAAACATTGAACTTTAACAGGATCATCGATTGAACATATTGAATATAATAAAGATGATGATTAATACTAAACATTATTCTGTTCTAATAAATAACTAAAACTAACTATAAATAACTTCTTTTTCGAACAATAACATCTTTCAATATGTTTATAAGTTCCCACTAAATCAGTATCAGTTTGGAATGCTGAAATTTGGTTCATCGGATTTAATGTATACAGTAAAAACCACCTAATACTAGATTTTTTTTAAATGGAACACATTTATCTCAGTAATTAATTGGGATAAAATAAATTTATGCCTCTGCTTACCTATTTAAATGTTACGGAAGAAACCACCTAACACCAGATTATTTTTTAAATTATTCAATAAATGACCCTAAAAAATAAACGAAATGTGCTAATTTTAACATTTCAATGTAAGTTTTAAATAAAACACTATTTTAATGTATATCAGTTTGAAAAAAAAAGACGCTCAAAAAATTCAGGAGGAGATTATAGATCATCCAAGTATAAGATTTTTCCCGGCAACACTTTATAATATCATATAATAATAATAATAATAATAATAATATTATAATAATTTATTTTCCTCTTATGAACTACATGAACTAATGTAAACATGTATAGGAATAATGAAACTTGCAACTCAAACATAAATTACATAGAAGGATATAATTCTAGTACGGAACATAAACATTTATTTACTAAATAAGTATTATTTTAATTTTGTCTTGAATTAAAACTCACTATTTATACTTTTTAGTCCCACAGGTAAATAATTATAGTTATTTATGGTACTAGTGTGTTACGGTATACAGGTTCGGAAAGTCCCCATGGTACATCGGCCGTTAGCGATAAAGTAAGTCATAGAAATCCGTGCGATCGACAAGGATGGTTACATTGAAGACGTTTCATAATCTGAATAGTCACTCCCACTTCTAACCCGAAACTGGCGGTGATTATTCAGATTATGAAACGTTTTCACTATAGCCATCCTTGTTTATCGCACGGATTTCTTTACTTTACTTTGTCGCTTTCATGTAAAGGCAGATGGACCATGTGGATTTTCCAGCCCTGTATACGTCACGCTCGGAAATGTTTTGCCAAGTGACTTATATGACGTAACGAGTACCATACAAAATTCTATCCAACACTTTCATAGAATTTCGTTTTAATAATAAATAAAAGTAACTTAAAAGTTCAAGTTGTCAATATCAGAAAAAGTAATTTAACGAAATGAATGTATTTTTAAATATTACAAAGGATGCGAGTGTCAACCTAAATTGTGTTGTGTTGTCAGTAAACAAACAATTTTTTTTTGAGTTGAAATCACGTTGAAATTCTAAAACCAAGACTGAAAAAATGGAAAATGTGGAAATTCCAACTGAAATTTTAGAAGAACCTAATGCGGCTACTGCAGACATCATTCCGGAGAAAATCTATGTACAACAAAGAACTGAAGGAATTTCGACATTGGAAAATCAAAGGAGGGATGAACGGCGTAAATGAAGATGTCTTGCTGGCTTATTTTTAAATTTAAGTGAGAAATTAGCTCCATTCACATGACTAAATATTCCATGTTGTAGTCAACTTTGAGAGTTTACAATAACATTGAAATTTCTAAATTCGGAGGACTAGTGTTCAACCAAAAAAATCCAAGATCTTAGAAAGAGAACAAATCGAACAATTTTTGCGTGAAGCCCTAGACGAAGATCACCTTATAAGGTAGGTTCTACTGAATAGTTTAACTGAGTTATATTTATTATATTTGTTGTTTTTAGATGGCATTGATATTAGGTGTTTTTAGCGCTTGCCGTTGCGAGGAATTGACCCATCTAAGCATAGACAATATAGAGGACAAATATATCCACATCATGATTTCAAATACTAAAACGAACAAACCAAGAAGCTTCGCTTGCTAATTGAAGGATTTTGTGTTAATCCAATTGAATTAATTGGAAAATATTCTAAGCTAAGGCCTCAAAATGTGCACCATAAAAGGTTATTTTGCAATTTTCAAAAGGGAAAATGCACACGTGTTGGTATTAATAAGCTATCCCTAATTTTTAGGCTTGACAGATCCTAATTTATATACTGGGCAACTCTCTTGGCCAATTCTGGAGGGGATATTACAACACTCAAACGCCACGGTGAATGGAAGTCATCTACCGTAGCAGAAGGTTATATAGAAGAGTCAATTTCCAGTAAAATTGATATTGCTAAAAAGATACAAGGGGTGCAGACTCCTGAAGCAAGCACAAGTAAAGGGGCAACTTGTTCTATAAATTTACCACAATCACAAAATGATTCCAATAATCCTTTGGCATCAAATTACGGCTTTACCGTAAATGTTAATGTTAATATTAATAAGTAGGTAGATTGTAAGTTTGTAGCATTTTAGGTTATTTGTTGACTTATTACTGTTTCAAATTGGTTCTCTAATAAAAACTAGAAAAATAAACCAAACATTTGTCTTTTTACGATTTCATAAGTCATAACTTACTAGTGACTTATGACTTATAACTCACTAGTGACTTATAGGCCACATTATTCCTTTAAAACCAAAGAAATTATTGTATTATTATATACATGTCTTGGATAAAATATTTACATGAAAATTATTTTTTGTCTGGTATTAACGTTGTGATACTCGTTATTTATCTCAAATTTGCTTTTGTGTTTGAATATGTATACCTTTCATACATATTTCAAAATTGGAAAAGTGAGAATTCTATAATGTTTAAATTTCTTTCTACAAGAATTAGTACTTGTTGAAACACCAAACATTCATCTTAAAACACGTTTCTGCACAATAAAAACATGGGACGAAAGAGCTGAACTACCCCAGAAACATACCTCAATCGAGATTGAACTTGGGCATAGTATAAACAGAGGAGTTGATCGGTACTGAGGACTTTTCTAACATTTCGAAATAAATAAGTTACTGAAGACAATTTTGATATTATATTATATTTTTAGTCACATTCCCACTTAAGGTTTGTGTCTAAATTTATACCTAAAAATTTTACTGTCACAGTATCAGTATGTAGAAAAGTACTATTAATATTCAAATTTAATGTTTCGCAATTTCTATTGCGAATAGTACAAAATCGAAGTGCTTAAGTTTTTTCAATAATAAAATGTAATAAATTTTGGCCAAACCAGTTACTTAAGTTATCCAGTAAAATATCATATTCTAGTTTTAAGGTCCGATATGACTTATTAAATATTACTAAAGACGTATCACATAATAAAATCAGTATTAAGAGAGAGAGCATCAATATCATTAGTATATAGTAAAAAGAACACAAGGCCTAAAATAGATTCATGTGGTACACCCAACGTTACCAAAGAGCAGTCCGAGTTATATTTATAACAAACATTTTATAACTGTTTCTGAGTTTTATGCTTCATATTGTAAAGAGTATTTTAAATTATACGTTTTTAATATTAACTTTTATACTGTTACTTAACTTTGAAAGATATTACNAAAATCAGTATTAAGAGAGAGAGCATCAATATCATTAGTATATAGTAAAAAGAACACAAGGCCTAAAATAGATTCATGTGGTACACCCAACGTTACCAAGGAGCATTCCGAGTTATATTTACCATAAACATTTTATAACTGGTTCTGATTTTTATGCTTCATATTGTAAAGAGTATTTTAAATTATACGTTTTTAATATTAACTTTTATACTGTTACTTAACTTTGAAAGATATTACTCTGATTCAGATCAAGTCTATAAATTGTTCTAAAATTCTCTTTTGATAATATAATATGTTCTATGACACCAACATCTCGGCATACTAAAAAGCAACTCTTTCTTTAGATGTTGATGTCAAAAAACATATACCACCTCGTCAGATGAGAATTTTATAAATATTTTTAGACTTTATTTGAATTAGCAATACCCATCAAAATTAAGTACCTGTGTTGACACAAAAAATATACTTTTGAAAATAGTTGAAATTGTGCTGAAATGGCTGAAAATATATCGTTTTCGAGAAAATACTTCTTAATACCCATTCTTAATACTAAATAATAACTTAATATAATAATAATTATTATTTTAATGTCCTAAAATATCCCGATTATAACACAGAACACTGAATATTTATTTTTTTTTATTATTTGTTATTTAAAATTTTTATCAGACAAATGTTTCGTGGAATTTTCCACTTGAGGTTTGGTTTAAGGGAAAAACACTATTTTATTGAAATCCTCTTTTGCGATTTTTTCCAAATTGTAAATAAAAAAAACTGTAAAAAACCCACTTCTTAAAGGTCTGTCATTGTTTTTTAACAAACTTATTTTTGAGTCTCACAATGAGAAAAAGATAAATAGTCGCACATAAGAAATTTAATTATGTAATGTACATAGCCTTCATAACTGACTACAGTCATGTTTGTTGAGATCAAGAAGACCCCTATGTCACTTTCTTGGAATTAACCGCATTCGACACCCAAGGTAGAAAAACATTGGCGGCGTGGCATTCACCATAGCAGCTTGCAGTCCATATTGTGTTTTACAGTTACGAAGACGTATTTCTTCTTAAGTGTATCGTCCTGTTCTATCTCAACAAATATCGTACCGACTGTACAAGCCATGTGATCAGTAATTTTGTTGGGAACAGTCATTTTACTTCACGTTGGCAATTAAATTTCAGTAAAATTAAAAATTACTAAAATAATAAGATCAAGATTACGTTAAAATACAACATTTTTTCGCCGGCTGGTAAAGGCAACTGTTTATCATTGTTTATTATAAATGAATCAATAATATTGATGAGGCCAGGATTTAGATATTTTTAGTTGACAATGCCAATAGTGCAATAATGGTTATAGAGAATTGTAACTAGTAACGTGTACAACAGAGTTGCAACCAATTTGTACCAAATTTCAAGGAAAATATAAGGTCTTTTTGAAAAAATTATCTTTAACATCCCGTAAAGGAACAATAGACTCACAGTCGGCAAGAAGAAATTGTCTTATTTTTTGATGTCCAATCAGCTCCTAAACTTATAGCTCCTGTTTTTAAAACATAAGTAATCACTTTTATATTAAATTTTATTGGTTACACGTTACAAGCTATGTTCAATCATACATTCATTCATCCATTGTCTCATCCACTTAGTGGCCATTTTACTGAAAGATTAAAATTAATTTATTACAACGGCCGACTAATTACTATTAATTTTATTCGTGTGGGATAGCGACTGCCGCTATCAGTTTACAACAAAACGGTAAAACAAAATTTATTCGATTATTGATAAATTCTAAACGACAAACAAACCTATAAATCCGGCCGTAAAAATGAGCTTTCTAATTCTGTAGATATTTACATAAAATACGCAAGATAATTATTGCGAAAGGACGCGTTTTGTTGGTGGGAAGCTCAGGACCGTATCTAGGGATACAAGAGGATATTTTTAGCAGGTGGCACTGCGACGAAACAACTACTCTGCGAACTAATGTCCCGGATAGCTGGCATGATTTGCCAGAAGACCACCAAAGTTATACCAGTCTCAAACACTTTTTACACCCACCCGAGGATACTTAAAAATATAGAAATGTTAATATTTTTTCCCAGATATGTTAATTTTTGCTTGGTAAATTTCGATTCCTTTTTAGCTGTTAAAAACGGACTACACAATTTTTTGCAGTTGAATGGTTAAACAATTTGAGGGTACCTAAAAAATGGCTGACACTGTCCTCATTTTTGTTATTAGGTATTATAAATTTTATGCTATTTTTAAAAAAAAGTTTTCCAAATTCCAAAGCCCAATTCTAATGTAGTAGACAGTGGGTTACTCCCCAAGATATCCAGATATTTATTTGCTTTAACTATGCCGGTATTGAAGTTTTATCAGAAGTAAAATGAATTTTTTGTAATTACGGTCCTGCGCAGTTATTGGTGAAGGAAGTATTAGCATAATCTCAGGTTTAATTCAGAGGGTCAAATGTCAATCAGCTCAACAAGCGCACAGCTGCTAATTATTATTATCTACGGTTTGTTTCAATGGTATAAAATATTATTGATACTTACTTATTGTCACGATACCTAACATAAATTAACACGGTGAAGAGCAGGTTCAATTAGTGTAGTTTATGTTTTCCATTTAAAATATTTTGTAGGACAAATATAATCTGGTTTTATGCAATATTTTGGCAAGGATGCAATATTTTATTATGTATTTTTTAAAGTGACAGACTGACATTTTAACGTCTTAATTTCTGAAATTCATTAATCTAATTTGAGAAAACTTTTATTATACACTCTCTATCACAACTTGTTCTAAAAATGTTAACAAAATACACCTTTAACTGAGATGTAGATTTTTTAAAATATATAATAAAAGCCCAAAAGAAAAAGAGATGAACATGGTTTTTTGCATTTTGACTGATAATATGCTATTTTACTAAATTCAAAATCTTTAATAACAGTAACTTTACTATACATATAGTAATGTCACTCTTAATAAAAAACAGTTTGTCAGAAACTTGTTTATTTAAATATTGGACAAACGCATTGTTATATACATATATTAAAAATTCTTACAATTATTCAAATTTGAAAAGGTAACATAAAATTTATTCAATTCTACTAGTTCTTCCTGAAATCTATTATGATTCTCTATTTGCATTCCTGAATGATCTTGAGGTGCCACACATTCTTGCTGAGAAATAGAGTTTTTCGAAATTTTCAACTTATTGACGATCCTTTGCTCGACATAACCTTCAGCCACACTAGTTGACTGCCACCTTCTATGTCTTCTAAGTGTATGAATATCAACTCCACTGTCAGCGAGGAAGATGGCAGATGTCCTCCTCAAGCAATGGTCAATATAACTGGATGCATCTGGTAATTTTAAGTATTCTGCAACTCTTTGGGGAATTTTTGCAAAACTGTCGATGCCAACTGGTTGTATTGTGCACTTACCATGATTATAGTAAATGAAACATCTATTATGTTTTACTTGTTTGGGTCTCAATTGTAGATACTTATGATAAATTTCATATACCTTGCACTCTGACCCTACGGTAAATACTCGTTTTTTTTTGGTTTTGCTATCTTGTAAAATTATCTCCGTGTCTTTAACAGTTAAACTGCACAATTCTGCACGCCGACACGCCCCATTTAAACAAAATATTAGTATCACTTTCATTAATAAGAACTTATCTTCTGGAGCCTATTTTAAAAACAGTAACGTATTCCATAGTCAAAACTTTTGATTTATTTGCTTTGTATGTGTCATTTTGACGTTTTAAAAAGGCAAGTAGCTTTTTAGATTGTGATATATCCATATTTTCGTTTATTTGTATAGTACTTTTCAACATGGAATATGTAGACTATAAGCTGGATGCCTTAAGAGATTTTGCCTAAAATACCGAATGACATTGTATGAAAAACATTAAAATATTTATAAAGAATGGATTACCTTCTCAAAAAAATACGCTAGCACTACACTTTCATCAGATCTTAGTGCCTTTCTTGTCATCCTTCACTTACAAAATATTTCATATACATTTTGGTATGTTTGTTTCCTTGGATTTTAAATGATGTAAGCTTGAAAAGTGGCATTTAAAATGTCTTCAAAACAATTTTCCAAATAGCAAGACTCATTTTTATAATTAATATATAACTTCAATTTGACTCACAAAAATGAAACTTAACTGTTATTGTATAAATAAACAAAGCCGTGTCAGGTTAATAGGTTACACAAGTATGTACCTACTATGAATTTTTTTTTAATTTCTAACTTTGTAATGCTTTTATATACAGGGTGTCCCTGAAAAGGATGGACAACGCTTGACCACAAGTTCCTTGGATGAAAATAAGACTATTTAGCCTAACTTACCTATATAGAAAAGTGCACGCCTACTGAGATATAGCCCTGTAAATATAGAATAGATAACCTATTTTTTTCAAATAATTTGAAAACTATTTTTCTTAGAAACTTCAAATTTGGTACACTTATTTTTTATATAAGGGGTAAATATAGAATTTGGAGAGAATACATATACAGGATGTTCTATTTCTAGTGCCTGTGCGCCACTGGCTATCCCGTAACTTTTTTGTGTGTATGCCAATGACGACAGAATTTATATTTTTTAAAAATAAGCACTATTTTAGAAGATTTTTTTGCTCTTACAAAATTTCGATATCGTTTATGGATTTCTAGTAAAATTTACATTTTTTATACATTAAATATAGGCAAAAATTCCGATCTATAAAATATAATTTATAACTGCAGTCTCAAAGCAGGGAATATTAATGAAAAAACGTCACATTAAAAAAATAACTACACATTTTTGGTATTCGTATGATTAATCAATAAAATAAAAATCAACACTAATATTTTAAATAAATAATATCAAATAATAATGTAAGAAAGTCAACATTAACATTTTAAATAAACTGATATTTGTAATCACATTAAAATAATATTACAGTAAATGCACAAAGTTACTTTCTTCTTAAACGCAAACATTAGTTCTTCGAAAATTAGAAATCCAATAATTGTGCATTACCTCTCATAACATTAATTTCATGTTGTATTCTTTCCCATATTCGTTTTCTGTATTTACTGAATAGTTATTTTAAACTGTGGTCCTCAACGCTCCCCAAATAAAATAATTACATGGGTTTAGGTCCGGGGATCGAGGTGGCCATTTTAAAGGGGCATTATTTCCTCTACCTAACCACCTGTTAGACCTTTAATAACCTGTAATAACTACCTGTACCCTGTAATACCAGTAACCTGTAATAACTGGTCTTTTAATACTCTATTAAAGGAACTTTTTGAAAGCCAACCTCTGCTGCTTAACGCCTTTTATTTACTTGAGGAATTTCTTCGATCCTTTCCAAAATTTGTTCCTCCAGCTGAATAATTCCGGCCGTACATTATACACGATTTAATGTTACAGGTAAAAAACGTCCAGTTTCCCGAAGGCGTCACTCCGCGTTAGCAAATGTTTTGTGATTTGGAGTTCTTCGATTAGGGAATCTTTCAGCATATGTTCGAACAGTAGCGCAACAATTTCCTTCACAATACCCCAAAACTATTAACATATCAGTTTGTTCAGCAAAAGGATAAATTGCAATAAAAAACAAAGTAAGCTAAAATTAAATCACAGCTAGTTTGACACAGAACCTTTTAATTATTGTTATGAATTTGTTTCTCTGTTATATGGCACCTCGTACTAGAATGTTCTATTTATCTTAAACTGATTTTATATTATTTAATGTGTAAAAAATGCCAATTTTACTCGAAATCCATAAACGATATCAAAATTGTGTAAGAGGCAAAAAATCTTCTAAAATAGTGCTTATTTTTAAAAATATAAATTCTGTCGTCGTTGGCGGACATACAAAAAAGTTACGGGATAGCCAGTGGCGCACAGGCACTAGAAATAGAACATCCTGTATATGTATTCTCACCAAATTCTATATTTACACTGTCCTTATATAAAAAAATATGTGTGCCAAATTTGAAGTTTCTAAGAAAAACAGTTTTTAAATTATTTGAAATAACCAGGTTATCTGTTCTATAATTTAGAAGGCTATATCTCAGTAGGCGCGCACCTTCGTATAAGGTAAGTTAGGCTAAATAGTTTTGTTTTCATCCAAGGAACCTGTGGTCAAGCGTTGTCCATCCTTTTCAGGAACACCCTGTATATTACCCTTTGCTTATACTAACACAAAACAGTATAAAAAAATTTCGTAAGAAAAGCAGTTTTATTAAACTGATGATATAGTTTGTGAGTACGAGCGAGCGCAGCGAGCGAGTAACTTTTAAAACTTCTATATTCTATAAAAACTTTGTTTTTCTAAACTTGCTGTTTAATGTTAGGACGAGAACTTTTCTTGGGGTATGACCTTGTTACAATAACATTGTCCAAGTTGTCTTATTGAGACTTGTAACATATATCATTACAAACGCTAGGGATTACTTTTTATTGGAGATCTGGAACTATTTCGAGTTGGAGCGTTCTATCAATTAGAAGACCAGAAGTTAGTTAGCAGAACTTCCAAACCGTCTGGGCATGGATGATGAACACAAGGCGGCGGATTAAAAGCCTTATATTGTAGAATGTAGGCAACATGTTAAGACATAATACGATTGTATCGAGAGGGAATTTAATATATAATCTTCGGTGTACGCTTCACTGCATGCGTGCGTGTGAGGGAGGAGTCGCGCGTCAAAAGTTTCATGATGGAACATGGACGTGCGCAGATTTAAAGGGAACATGGTGATATTTTTGAAGAACAACTTGTTCGATGTACAAAAAAGGTTAAGAGTTGTTATTAAAGAAATTTTTTACTGGAAAAATTTCTACGAATCTTTTGTTTAAAGCGGAAAAGAAGGAAACAGAGCAAAAGAGATAACAACTTTGACATAAAATTGAAATATTGTTAATATTTAAAATACTGTTCACAATTTGTATAATAATTACAAGTTACGTCTCTTACACTATTATGTGAATGCAGGGGCCCTCCGTCAAACATCTGTAAACTGTCGATCAATTAATTTTAATGTTTTTAATTCCGTGTCTGGACAACGTCGCAAGGTGTAGAAAGGACCCCGCACAAACTTTATGGGAAACTCCGTTCGGTCAATTTTAATGAAATTTTGGGAATAGGTTGTTTTTGTTATGAGGAACAAAAGTCTTCATGGGCCCAAAGTTCGCTAATGGACAGTTTCCGAGATATTCGATTTTAAAAGTTGACAATGCGAATGCGTGTCAAGCACGTGTTTAAATGCTTATTATTCGCGTAAAAGCTCCATGAAGCTTAAAAACTGTATAATATGTATATATTCGTCTATATAGTGCGTATCCATTCGTTTGTGTGAGTGTGTGTATGCGTGTGCGTGCGTGCGTGTGTGTTGTGTATACTTTTCATAAACAAATATACGAAGAGGCTAGGAGTAATGCTATAGTAATACTTCTATATATTCACGTGCAATCTGGTCAGCACACTTAGCCATTCTTCTCCAACGAAACTGATATTTTTCAACATCCTAAATATTTGAAGTACTCATAAATAATAGTATAATATTTCTAATATCTTCACATTAAAATATTCTGTGCTATCGATATCGATAGATTACTCACAGTTGGATATCTAAACTACGATGTTAAATAAAGAATATTCTAATAAAATAAGTATTTTTAAAAACACCTTATTTTTCGATATATACCCACACGCACGCGCACGCACACGCACGTACACACACACACACACACACACACACACACACACACACACACACACACACACACACANAAGGTTAAGAGTTGTTATTAAAGAAATTTTTTACTGGAAAAATTTCTACGAATCTTTTGTTTAAAGCGGAAAAGAAGGAAACAGAGCAAAAGAGATAACAACTTTGACATAAAATTGAAATATTGTTAATATTTAAAATACTGTTCACAATTTGTATAATAATTACAAGTTACGTCTCTTACACTATTATGTGAATGCAGGGGCCCTCCGTCAAACATCTGTAAACTGTCGATCAATTAATTTTAAGGTTTTTATTTCCGTGTCTGGACAACATCGCAAGGTGTGAAAATTTAATACAATAAAATTTACTAGTTTTACCAGGATTAACGTATTACAGAGTAGGAATTTAGGGTTATTCTAAATTATTATTATACACTAAATGTAATTATTGCAAACTTATCGCAAATAAACTTTATATGTTATGTAATAAAAATATCAGAGGTATTTTGAAACATACGTTTGAGATTTCCGAGTGACCTTGGAGACGCTGCATTAATAGACCAATCAATAAAGGTTTTGTTTGTGACAAAAGTACTAGTAGCAAACGGAGATTATATAAAAGACAGTCCGTAGATGCTTATATGTTTCTTACTCCAATTTACCATAAATTATTGTTTTATAAAAATTTTTATGCAAAAAACGCATTTTTTATAGTTTTTTTGCTTATATGTAAAAGAACTATAGTACCTATTTAAAAAAATCAGAAAAATCACTAATTACAACCAAATTATGGAGAAGCAGTAAAGTAAAAGTAAGAAAACCACATAATAACTAAAATAAGTTTTTCATTCTTCCATTACAAGTTTTGTTCAATCATTTTCCTAAAAATTCCATATTTATAGCTTGTTAAAGTTTTATAGCGCAAGTTATTATTTGGAAAGTTATTATAAATTACTTTCAAAACATATTGTGACTGGACTTTGTGTTCAAAAATTCCATTTGATACATTTTCAATTAAAAATTATTTTATATACAAGGTGTCAAAGAAATAAATACTCAAACACAATTTGATACATTTATTTTGTAGTAGGAATTTTTTAGCAAGTAATGAATTATTGAAATGGATTTTACTAGAAAACGGCTTATGCTATTAAAATCTAACAATCAACAACATCTAATATTTTATCCAAAATATGATAAATTTTCATATTTTCGGCCCAGAAAGTAGAAAAAATTGCGTACAAAAAAAAATTGTAAAATTTGCCTCATGATCACACATTTTCTTAGGCCTCTGTAGTGAATTTTGATTTATATATTATACCGATTATTAAGCATATAAATAGTAATACACCCCAAAAATTTCTTGATTTAATATTAAATCGTTTTGAAGTTATGCAATAAAAACTGTTTCCTGAGTTACCCCATCAAGGGGCTGTATATCCCTTAGGGGCCGCCACTAATAAAAACTCTACTAAGGTTTTCATCATATTTCGACATGTTTCACATACTCTCCAATTTTGGGTACTTATTTCGTTAACACATTGTAGATAATTTTTAAATCAGTTTTAACAGCGCAACTTATCAAAATGATCACTGTTAGATTGTCCAAAATTTCTATGTCTGGCTGTTTAAAAGAGTTTTGTTAATTAACTGGAAAGTTTCATTAGCCCAGATTTCAAGGTTACTCTCATTTTCACATTGGAAGACTATTGCTTACTATAATAAGTAACGTAAGGCTAATTATACACCATCTCTTCTTCCACACAAAACTGGGCCGTTAGCAGTGGTTTCGATCTCGATTGGGATGTAGAAGGGAACTACATAAAAGACGAACAATCGTTACATTTCAGTACTGATTCACTTAATGTTTTTGTTTGTCGGTCGACCTTAATCCTTGAACTAGGTTACGCCCATGGTGAAGGTAGAAACCGGGCGTATCAAATAGGCGTAATCACCTCGTAGAGAGTATCTCCTGCTGCAATGTAAGCCTTAATAAACTTTTTCTTTCAGACTCGTGCCGGGATTACATCTAATTTCTCCTTGAACTATCCAGCATACAGGGTGTGGAAAATAAGGAAGATCATAATCGTCAGACGGCTTTCCAAAATTCAGTCCTGGCTATTGTCTATTAACTTTTTTCATGTGTGTTTAGGAGTGTGGTGTGGTTAGATTTTATTTCATCGAACTTTAGGAACGGAAAAATTATCAAAAAATAGATAGTTTGTTAAAAAAAATTTAAAATGCATATTTAAGCAGAAAACTATATTATAAAATCATTATTTCAACCCCTTTTTAGACCGCTCCTGACCGCTGACCTACAAAGGTTTATCGTGAGTGAATATTGACCTACCGTGTTCAGTTTTAACTAGCGTCTTTGACTACGTTTTTAATAGTGAACAAAAACAGATCTGCATACCTATAGATACATGAATGAATAAGATATATTTTTTACATTTTAAATATTAAGTACCTAGTGTTTATTTGTTAATAAAAACAAATGTATAAGGATAATATTCGTTTTCGAATGTTAGATTAAACAATTTAGTACTTTTAATATTGTTAACGATTTTACTACGTTTTATGATTGAATATATGTTTTGTAGTATTATATTCCATTAATTATTCCGTTTGTAGTACGTATACCTTATTGTGTGACTTATTGCCTCTCAAAGAGTAATGTGTTATTTAAAATGACAGTACGGCTAAAAAAAAACACTCACTCGTCCATAAAGCCTTAACAAAGTTGGGATCCACTGCACTTTAATTTTGAACTAATTGCAAAACTGAACGTGACGACAAGACGACTGGAAATCAGATGTTTCGGTTCAACATTATGTACTCTTTCGGTCGGCGCATTCCATATTGCGAAGTAGGTTGCCGAATTAACGGGATTTAAGGGGTAATTTGCTTTTCTTTTAAATGGTAGTGAAATTTTTTTTGCTATTTTCTGTTCTTTATTAGACCGTAGAATACATAGTTAAAATTAATGACATTATGATTGAATCACCTTGTATACAGTGAGATCCATCCGAAACCGGGACATCTTCGTAACATTTTTATTTATAGGGCGATTTTGACCAATTTTTTTTAATTGTAGAGGGGAGAAAAGTGTACTTTAGGGCAAGTAGTAGTAGTAGTAGTAGCAAAAGGGGCAACAATTGGGTCCTTTTGCATACCCCGCCGTCCCATCACCTATCCACTGTCTGCCTCTAACCTTCCTCGAACCTACGCCCTAATGAATGCCAGGATTTTGATCCGTGGTAGGTCCCTCATCTCAGCATCTTGCAGCTCTTCAGCACCAAAGACTTTATGTCTTGACGTCCCAAAGGCTGCACAGTTTCCAGAAGCCATATCGATGTCCTCCCCTACGTACTTTAGGACCAAGTGTCATCATTTTTATACAAAAAACCAAGGTCTACCATATCATTTTTGGAAGGTATTGAAGAAACCATATTAGCGATTTTTTTAGAAAAAAAATCTGAGTATACCACTGAATTAAGCGCCCTCTGAAGGTGGCCTATTTTCAAAGTGCCGTAATTAGGTAACCAATTAGCCTACAGAGCTCCGGTTGGGCTTAATTTGTCACAACTTTGATGGTCTTAAAAAACGTATAGAATAGCTTTCGACAAAACAAGTCCAAAAATTTCGCGGTTTTTGGTGTGTAAAAAGTTTTCCACAACTTTTTGAGAGTTGCAAACTTGAGTATACATAGCCCTAATGGGTCCAAACAACATACTAAAAAATCAGAAATACATCATGTTTCGCGAATTTAGCGATTTTTTGTGTCGATTTTGACTGGCCTAGTAATGTAATCAGATTTTTTGTAAAAAATTTGCTATTATGATTTCTTTAATTTTCATCACTAAAAAACTACGCAGTAGTTTTATAAAAAAAATATGACGCTTTGTCCTAAAGTACAGTTCTTCCCGCTCTACAATCCAAAAAAAGTTAGTCAACATCGAACGATAAATACAAATTTTACCCTCATAAATTTTTTATTTACTTGGCGATTTTGATTTGAATTGTAGAGGGGACAGAATTGTACTTTAGGACCAAGTATCATCCTTTTTTACAAAAACTAAGGCCTACCAGATCATTTTTGGGGGGTGAAAATTGAAGAAACCATATTAGAAACTTCAATTTGATAGGACTCGGACTGTATGTCATATTATAATACGTATTATAAATGTTTTCTAATATGTAAAGTAGTATTTTACTTTTTATTTCATGGGTTACTGGATGAAAACACATAAATCCGTAAGATCAGCGCAACTGGCAATTTGATCGTAGAATAATTAATATGCAATATTTTTTATGGAATTTGGTTTTAAGGGCCGCTTAATTCACTAGCGTAGGTACTTAGATTTTTTCTAAAACAATGGCTAATATGGTTTCCTAATTTTTTACCCTCGAAAAATGGTCTGGTAGGCCTTGGTTTTTGTATAAAAGGGATGACACTTGGTCCTAAAGTACACATTTCTCCCCTCTACAATTAAAAAGAAATTGGTTAAAATTGCCCTGCAGATAAAAATTTTATGAGGGTGTCCCGGTTTAAAATGGGTCACACTGTATACAGGGTAGCCCATCGAAAACGTACCGCAAGGCATTACAGGGTAGTAATGAACTTTTCGGCAAAATCCAAAAACAGGTAAAGTTTGCTTCTGAGGGGGACAACTTTTGGCTCAAAAAGNTTTTTTATGGAATTTGGTTTTAAGGGCCGCTTAATTCACTAGCGTAGGTACTTAGATTTTTTCTAAAACAATGGCTAATATGGTTTCCTAATTTTTTAGCCACGAAAAATGGTTTGGTAGGCCTTGGTTTTTGTATAAAGGGGATGACAGTTGGTTCTAAAGTACACTTTCCTCCCCTGTACAATTAAAAAAAATAGGTTACAATTGCCCTGCAGATAAAAATTTTATGAGGGTGTCCCGGTTTAAAATGGGTCACACTGTATACAGGGTAGTCCATCGAAAACGTACCGCAAGGCATTACAGGGTAGTAATGAACTTTTCGGCAAAATCCAAAAACAGGTAAAGTTTGCTTCTGAGGGGGACAACTTTTGGCGCAAAAAGCATAGCAAAATCTTCAACCCCCTAAGTGGGGGTGCCATCCCCCAAATTTTTTTAAATGGGAATGGGGGTCAAGTGGGGGGTCATTAGAAAGGGCTTTTAATTCTCTATACATCGATTCTTACTTTTTGAAAATCGATCCATTATTTTAGAAAATATGCAGCTTTGAAAATACGAACAATATTTTTGACGAGAAATGCGAAAATCGATTTAATTTTACTTCAAAACTTACGGTATTAGCTTGGTAAATTCCTTCAAAAGAATTCTTTTTTTTTTTCTGATTTGCGAATTCTTTAGCCTGATTTTGGTGAGCAAAAAATTGTCCGCTTTTTGTTTCGTATTTAGATAGGCCACAAGAAGTTGCTAGATAACTGTCTTGTGACTTGTAGTTGAAGAGTACCAATACTGCCGAGTCTTTTAAATTGATTAATTATGGTGTACTCAATTCCAGAAAGAGTAGAAATTATTGAGCTTTTTTTCAAAAACAATGAATGCGGAAATCGGGTCGCCGAACTGTTCAACCAACGGCATCCTGAGAAACATGCGTCTGGAAAAATTGTTCGCGAATTGGTGGCCAAATTTCGCGAAACTGGCTCCGTTCATAACAAAAAGAGGCAGGTTGAAAATCCGGTACTAAATGAACCTACGGAAATAGCGGTATTGGGGCAAGTGGCAATGGATAGTACGCTGAGTACAATGCAATTGGCTACTGCGACAGGAGTGAGTCGTACAAGTGTCCAACGAATATTAAAAAAATACAAATTCCATCCTTATAAGATTCGGCTAGTGCAAGAGCTAAATGAAGACGATTTTGATCGTCGTTTGCAATTTTGCGAAATAATGACTGAACGAGCGATAAACGATAATTTCCTCTTTAATGTGTGTTTTTCGGACGAGTGTACGTTCTTCTTGAATGGTTTAGTGAATCGCCATAATTGTCGTTACTGGGCTGATACCAATCCAAGGATTTTCCATGAGACACACTCCCAACACCCCCAGAAGTTGAATGTATGGGCAGGTATTTTTGGAAATTCCATTGTAGGTCCTTTTTTCCTTCCTGGAAATTTGACAGGCGATATGTACTTGGATTTACTACAAAATGTCATCGACCCAGCTCTAACAAATATCATAGAGGACGACCCTGCTTACAATGAACACGAACTGATTTTCCAGCAAGACGGAGCTCCTCCACATTACTCGCTCAATGTGCGCAATTACCTAAATGAGACGTTTCCAGGACGCTGGATAGGACGAAGAGGTGCAATTGAGTGGCCCCCTCGGTCACCCGACTTAAATCCTTTAGATTTCTTTCTCTGGGGGCACATTAAAAGCAAAGTTTACAGCACTCCACCTGATACCTTGGAAGATCTGCGAGGACGAATCATTAATGTATGTCGCGAAGTAACACCGCAAGTGCTCCAGAATGTTCGACAACGGTTTGAAGACAACCTGTATCATTGTATGCAAGTTGGCGGACAACATTTTCAGCATTTACTTGACTAATACCGTAAGTTTTGAAGTAAAATTAAATCGATTTTCGCATTTCTCGTCAAAAATATTGTTCGTATTTTCAAAGCTGTATATTTTCTAAAATAATGAATAGATTTTCAAAAAGTAAGAATCGATGTATATAGAATTAAAAGCCCTTTCTAACTAATGACCCTCCACTTGACCCCCATTCCCATTTGAAAAAATTTAGGGGATAGCACCCCCACTTAGGGGGTTGAAGATTTTGGTATGCTTTTTGTGCCAAAAGTTGTCCCCCTCAGAAACAAATTTGACCTGTTTTTGGATTTTGCCGAAAAGTTCTTTACTACCCTGTAATGCCTTGCGGTACGTTTTCGATGAGCTATCCTGTATAAATGTTTGCAAAAAGTTGTAAAATGTGACAGGTACTTTCTGAGAAAACGATTCAGATAGTAAATAATGTCATTAATTAAATAATTCCGATTAATAACGTAAAACATTGCAAAGTTTCCTACATCTTCGACGGCCAAGGTCCACAATCCGCCGCGGTTCATTACCCGATCGGCACTCTCGGAAAGTTGGTCGTAATTTTATTGTAATTGAATTTAAATCCGCACGGAGTTAATGATATCGTGCGCCACCGGCCATAAATATTTAGCGGATCCTCTCGGCGTACAACTGCGGGCCTTTTTGAAATTTAATATCCGAATTTGAATTTACGTTGGCCGGGAGAGGTGAAGGCCGGTGCGATGCGTCGTACCGCAGCATTTTCTCTCACATGCCGGACATTTGAAAAAGCGGAGGTTAAAGTATCGGGTGGATAAGGAGATTACGTTACAAATGAAATTTAATTATACATTATTTCCCAAGAACGTCAAATCATTTGTCTAACTAGTCGGGAAAACAAGATTTTGTTAGATGAATCACACCCTTCTTCTTCTTGTCTTTCCTAATGGTTGGTTCTGATGAGTCTAAAGGCACCGCGGCCTTATCAGGCCTATTGTGCGTCCCACTACTTAGTCCTTACTTAGCAAGTAGTTTTGTCCTTTTAACAAAGTCCAAAAGCTCTCAAAAGCTTTTATTCAAGCTCAGCAACTTTCTTTGCTCTTTCCTTCGAAGGACATTCCATGAATTCCTTGGAATGGCTCTGTCCTAGCTTTGAAGTCCAGTATCTCCTAATCGTACCCTTAATTTTTATACCAGGAAATTCAGGAAATATCTAGGATTTAGGTGGCACACTTAAATAAAGCAGGCCCATATTTTTTTTTGAACCCAAGACGACTGAGGATGCTTTCCTTTAGGGCCCTCAAGGTAGATATCGGTCAATTGGATACATTAGTAAAAATAGTTTCAAATAACATAGTTTTTACCAAAAAATTATCCAGTTTTAATGAGAAACAAAAAAAAATCGATTTTCAACTCTCAACCCGCTTGAGTAAAAAAATATACAAACTTGTGACTTTATTTTTGCATAACCTATTCAAATCCGAGATATTGGTCACGATTTCCTGGACTCTTTGCATTCGGGGCGGAACTTTTTTCAGTCTAATCGGGGTTTTGTAAGTCGTAAGGGAAATGAAACAGTTTTCTTCCGTATTATCGCTGACCAGGAAATAAACATAGCTCCCACATAAAATTTGAGTAGTTCATTACGTTGTCGGTTTTGACTTTCAGTTTCCGGACCTATATGTCCCAAACTAAGCGTAACATGTAAAAGTGTAGTATATAGTCGCTGAAATTCGTTTTTCCTATTATCGAAATTAAATGTTTTAATCTCAGATTCCAGACCCGTTAATTTTGAAGAACAGATAGATAGATAATTCATCTTCGGCATCCAAAAGAGTCGTTGTAGGGGCATATGCCTCACCTTCGCGTTCTTGGCGCAAGAGACATCTTAGCGTTACACGTCTTTCGTCCACCTCGTACTAAAATTTCATACGTAAGCTCAGAGTCTAATAGTCGATTATCCTCCATAATGATTTCCGAATATTTAAGTTAATTTAACAAACCCGACCCAAACTTGGAAAAAAAGAAACAGCAAAGAAAAAAACGGCCAAACCGTGATATAATAGCTCGTCACTCTAAAACCCCGTATACACGATTAACCGAGAATCAACTTCACTAACTCTAGAATGCAATAGTATAACAATAAACGAAGTAATATTACCTAATCCACCCTGTATAAATACAACCGTACGTTGTTATACCAGAACTAAACCCAAATACTACGGGAGCTCAATGTAATACACGTTCTCAAAATTTTTCACTAAAATTTTATTAAGCTTCCTAGAATTATTTGAAAGAATTATCTACAAAAAAATAGAAAAAAAAATACGCCATTCCCCTTTTTATGTTATAGTTATATACACACATATACATATATCTCCGATAGATTCAACTAACAACTAAAGTGTAAGGAAAATCAATTTATCAAATTTTACTTTTGATATCTCATGTATAATCGAATATCAAATTAAGAATAAAAACGATTATTCAGTTATAAGCTATAAATTGAGATTTTCCATGCTAGAAGATAATCGATCATTTATTTAAAACTAAATATCGAAATGGCCAATAGATTTGATCTCCAATCACAAGATATATGATTCAACCTGTATGTTTTCCTGTAAATAATTATCACAACCTGGATATATACAAAGAACGGAGTACTTAAGAAAAGAAAACATAAATGACTACTATGTAACAAAAATAAAATTTGCATAATCTGTTACAAATATAAAATTCAAATTCAAACTGCTGTAACTTTAACAAATTTTATAATTTTTCGATATAATTTGAAATTACATCTAATTTATGGAAAAAATGTTTTACCAAAATTAAAAAAGCCAATCTGAAAATTCCTAGGGGGGACTCACAATTTTTGTAACTTTTTTCGCAAACTGCAAAAAGATTCAACATGTCATAAAACCCCTGTGTACCAAATTTAGTAATTTTCGTACAACAGAGTTTTGAGATATAAAAAAGACTATTCTTAGGGGGCGGATTTCAAGGGGCTGTCACTCCGAAAAAGGGGGCCACTTGTCAAAAATAAAAAATACGCCTCCCCTAAATTTGTTTTAAGAATCTGTGACTAAATTTTGTTGCATTAATTTCGGGACACCCTGTATAG
Source organism: Anoplophora glabripennis (assembly GCF_000390285.2). Classification (NCBI taxonomy): domain Eukaryota; kingdom Metazoa; phylum Arthropoda; class Insecta; order Coleoptera; family Cerambycidae; genus Anoplophora; species Anoplophora glabripennis. The sequence continues at coordinate 27,850 of NW_019416729.1, forward strand.
AACTATTTGTATTAAATAGAAAAAGCACTGAATTTTTAAATGAATTATAAATTATAATAAAACAACTTGACATATTTATTAATTCATTTTAAATTAAACTTAACCTCAAATTATATACGACGTGGCACATAACGAAACATGACACTCATCTCAAATTAGTTTGAGACGATCCAAAATTTCAAATCCGTATAATACAGTTTTGGTTTAGGAATATCTATCTGAGTTTTTCACGAGAAGCTTCAAAATGTTATTAAGAAAAGTATCTGAGAGTGAGAAACTGAATATGTATAAGCAAACCTTTATTATCCTCTGACATTTTGCTAATATTAAAAAAAAAAATGTGAAAAAACATTGCAAAATATTCGTTAAAAACCCTTACTTAATACAAAATTAAAGGAAATATTACAAATCGCCTTTACGAATCACAAAAGCCACTTCAAAGTAAAACAGTAGGTATGCCTCAAAAACAACATTGCAATATAAAATTACAATTTTATCAAGTCTCAAAAGTGTTTCAAAATTCTTCGAATTGGCTCTAGAATCCTTCAAAAAGCACTAAATATTCTATAAAATACCTATACAGTGTGTAACGTAAAGGTTGGGAATAAATTAAATAGTGGATTCTTTAGTTTAAAAAATAATTTTTTGTCATATGAAGTTATGCTCTAAGGGTTTTCTTTTCCAAGCGACAGGGCGCTAAAAAATTTCAAAAAATTTAGTTTTTCTCCATTAACTTTCGAACATTAGAAGATAATGGAATGAAATTTTATCCATAGCTTAATTTGATAATCCCCTAGTAAAAGGAAAAAGATTGGCTTTGTAAGTTGCTCAGTGGCGTGCATACGAATTATGTCGTAAGGTTTTTCGGAGAAAATTGTGGTAAGCCACTGGTGAAAAAATTTTTTTTAATTTTTTTTATGATCCACTTTTTATTTTAAACAAAATTACCCTCTTGCGTTTTATTCCTAGCTCTTGTCACTTTTCCGTAAATTAACTTTTTGTAAATACCATTTTTTCCTATTGCTAACATAGGAAAATGAAAATAAAAACATTTTCCTTTGACCAAGCCACCAAAATTTGTTTTCAGACAAAACATCATTGTCAGTCATGACATCTAGCTTTCCTTAAGCGGTTGTACTAAGGTTAGATCTGTTAGAAATGGAATACTCATTTCCAGAATTAGCAGATATGCATTTTATTTACGGCCTTGCCAACGGGAATACTATGTTAGCTGTGCGTCTTTATGTTGAACGTTTTCCAGCTCGGTGTATTCCAAATAGGAAGACTTTTTCGAGAATTCATGTGCGCTTACGTGAAACCGGCTCGTTAAAACCTTGCACCTCCGGCGGAAGATCTCGAAATGTAAGGACAGTACAACTTGAAGTACCACATCCTTCAGATGATCGAGGTGAATCGTAAATCAAGTAGGTACTAGAAGAATTGGAAGAATGGAGAGAGTAAGTCATATGACTGTCCAACGAATCCTGCATGATAATCTGCAAAGAGTTCAGGCGCTTTCTGTCGAAGATTATGCACCACGTCTTAGATTTTGTACCTGGTTTTTAAATAAGTGCAATCGGAACTTGTTATTCCACCCATCCATTTTATTTACCGACGAAGCTGGATTTACAAGGGATGGTATAATTAATTTCCACAATAGTCATATGTGGGCTGATGAAAATCCGCATGGAATAATACAATCCCGGCACCAGCAACGATTTTCAATTAATATTTGGGCCGGAATAATTGGCGATTTTTTTATTGGCCCTACAGACTAGGCGGTTTGTCGTATCTGGATTTCCTTCAAACAGATTACAACCTTTATTAGAAGAAGTGCCAATTGAAACACGCCAGAACATGTGGTTTATGCATGATGGCGCCTTCAATGAAACGTTCCCCAATAAATAGATAGGTCGTGGAGGGCCAAAAGCGTGGTGTGCTCGTTCTCCCGTACTTAATCCATTAGACTATTATGTGTAAGGGGCACTTAAAAAACATAGTTTATTCCGTTCCCATTTCTGATGTACAGATTCTTCGTCAAAGAGTTGAAATTGGCTGTCAGCAAATTCGATATGCCTGGTATTTTTTGACGAGTAAGAGAATTTATGAGAAAATGCAATGAAAAATGTATTGAAGTTGGGGGGCAATATTTCCAGCACCTTTTGTAATCTTGTTTGTTGTTTATTACTTCTTATTACCTACTCAATAAATTCTTTAAATTCTAAGTCACTAGTGTTTTTTTATTATTGTTAAAATAATGTGATATTTTAATATCATTTTCAAAACAAACAAGTCTTTTTTAATGCCTGTTTGACCATTTTCGGTAGCTGAGTCAAAGCATACATCATAATGTTTTTGTTATTTTCATTTTCCTATGTTAGCAGCGGGAAAAATGGTATTTGCAAAAGTTTTATTTACGGAAAAATGACAAGAGCTAGGAATAAAACACAAGAGGGTAATTTTGTTTAAAATAAAATGTAGATTACACAAAAATATTAAAAAAATGTTTTTACCAGTGGCGTACCACAATTTTCTTCGAAAAACCTTACGGTGTAATACGTACGCACGCCACTGAGTAACTTACAAAGCCAATATTTTTCCTGTTACTAGGCGATTATCAAATTAAGCTATGGATAAAATTTCATTCCATTATCTTCTAATGTTCGAAAGTTATTGGAGAAAAACTAAATCTTTTGAAATTTTTTAGCGCCCTGTAGCTTGAAAAAGAAAACCCGTAGAGCATAACTTCATATGACAAAAATTTATTTTTTATACTAAAGAATCCACCGTTTAATTTATTCCCAACCTTTACGTTACACCCTGTATATAGTACAAGTATATCTAGAAGGCCACTATAGATGTAAAAAAATCTTGGTAGATCATGCTGTATGAGTTGAAAAAATTATTAACGCAACTCGTGAACAATTTGTCTATTTACGAAAGAAAACTGTGTTTTCATATGTGTTGCAAACATAGGATTTTGAACCACATCTTAAGAGAATCTACGAGAGCTTTATTATAAAGTAAATGCACTAGGTTTTACGAAATATCTTATTTTTCGCTAAGTATAAACATGAAATCCCCTTGTAAGAAATGTAACGTTTAAAACCTTTGGCTTTTTAAACTTGTGACTCATATTTTTCCACAAACAACATGTGCATTATCTGCTACAGCAATTTACGTGAATTTTACAAAAATTAAGTCATACTGTACCGCAACGTTACCTTCATTGTTATCGCTGTAATTAATAACAAAATAATATTTGCATTGATTTTAATGGCAAACATAACATATATGAGTCATATAATTTGCAAACAATAAATTATAGACATAGGCGTAGGAAGCGACTATCGGAGTAGGTTGTGTTTCTTTTTATAAGGACATTTAATGTACATTGGCAAACAGCAGGTGGATAGATCAGCTTGGTTACGCTCTAGATAACACTAAGTGCTGTAAATAAGACCATCAGTTACTTTTGAGTTAAACATTTGGAGAAAATTAAAACTGAAAATACTTCCCTAAAACAATTTTTGTGGTAATGAATTAATTTTTATTGAGTATTAATTTCTATGGTACATAACATAAGTTGCACACAATTAAAAGTTCCCAATACCTACTCCACTGAAAAAGGTGCGGTCTGTTGAGGGGGATGGTTAATTGACAGGGCTGTCTCTGCAACCAGTGGCCAAGAAAGCATTGATAAGATGTTCTTTAACATTTAAAACAAAAATTTAAAAAATCTGCACCATCATGCACTTGTTTGATAAAAATTCATTAAATTTTCCAATTTTTTTAAACCCTGATATTTAGAGAGTTGTTCATCTAGACGCAAAATAATAATAGATTGCCAGCAAAGCGAGTTAGAAGCCTCAAACTGTATTGTACCAAAATACTGTCCGTGCGAATATCATAATACCCTGTGTATTTTTATAACAACATAAAATTATTGATTAGACTCTTATTCCACTTAATGGTCACAGTGTTTTTATTGTATGCCTGTTGTTCAACACTTTCAATATACTTATGTTTATTTGAATGTTTTTGAATCGTAGTTTTCTTCCAATAATAATTATTAATAATCATTAATCATGCAGTCTTTTAATTAAATAAATAGTAAATAAGGAATTTAACCGAAGAAATCTTAAAAAAAAAACAAGCTTTAATTTAAAGATACAGAAGCGTTCTTCCTATTAATTTATCACTTCAACATTAGGTTTCTGCTTATAATAAAATTTCTACACAGACATAACTAGGTACAGGTTGATTCACTATATTTTGACCCCCCTTTAACTTTTTTGTTTTAAGAGTTATAAAAAAATGTGAAATACAAAAGTTGCACGATTTTTAATGAAATTTTCGAATATGATAGTAGAAAAACAAATGGAGTTCAAACAAAATGGCCGCGGATGTTAACTTTGTTAATTTAAATGGAACACCCTGTATATTTTTACATGTTTGGATAGAACGTTCCCTGTCGAGCACAGTCATATATAGTTTGTTGGGTCCATCTCTAACAATAAGCGAGATAATATTAAAAATCGAAAAGAACGTTTTTTATTAAGAATATAAAATATTTTGTAATTGTTGGACGTTTTTCGGGCATTTATGCATTTTTTCCAATTACATAAGGATTTAGATTTATTTGCAATATATTTTGACATATCGAACATTGATATAGTCCAAAATGGGTATAAGTATTTTAACTAAATCGCACTAATTAGTAATAATAATATAGGAATTAAGATAGAGTAATTAAGACATTCTCCATAGTTTATTTTAATTCCTAATAATATCTCAATTTTCTACTTCTTTTCTTCTACCCATTTTCATTAAATACTAATACAAACTGTCAAACAATAACAATGTTATCATGACATTACGACCTGTCACAATCACGACCTACCATATACAAGATTACCCATGAGTAATTGGCCTCACACGGTCTAATTAGTGAGATTTACTTAAAATACCTATACGCATTGTGGACTATATCAATGTCCGATATGTCAAAATATATTACAACTAAATCTAAATCCTTAAGTAATTGGAGAAAAGACAGAAATGCCTGAAAGAGGTCTAACAATTACGAGATGTCTGATTTTCTTAATAAAAAAACATCATTTCGTTTTTTAATATTATCTCGCCTATTATTAGAGATGGACCCAACAAACCCTATATGACTATGCTCGACAAGGAACGTTCTATCCAAATATGTAAAAATATACAGGGTGTTCCATTTAAATTAACAAAGTTAACATCCGCGGCCATTNACCATTTCTCTTTTGGTATCGAACCTCCTTAATGGTCACAGTGTTTTTATTGTATGCCTGTTGTTCCCTGAGTTTTAAATATCATTTGTTAACAATTACAAAATTTATTTATTTATTTATTTAAGTTACACCACCTGTCAGTTACACCAATTAAAGAATAGGGAGAAATAGCTAATAAAAATAGATGCAAAATTAGATATCAATAAAGTACAAAGTAAAAAAAAACAGTTAACAGTACCTAATACAAATTATAAAAAGTTATAAAAAATAACCACTACGTACATGAATACATAGGTAAATTCTGTAGAGAGGTTAGAAAATGTGAGTGTTTATGTTAGCATTTTAATTTATATATCATGTTTCAATAAAAAGTTTTCTTGAGAAACACTCATTTTAAAGAAATGTTCAGATTTATTAAACAGTCTCTCAATACACCTGTGCACATTATCTATTTCTTCGACACATGCATGTTTAGATGTTTAAAAGTTCATGGTAATTTTGAGATAACATAAATTGAATACTTCATACTTTTCAATGAAAATATAACAAAAGCATCTTAAAGACATACACCATTATATGTTGGGTTACTAAAATAGTAAAAGATACTCTTTCTTGTTACTTTGCAGACTCCTAGAAAAAAGTACGTACAATTTTGTTATTGAAAAGTCCTCATATTTCGAAAAAAAAAGATACTTATTACTTTTTAATTCCAAACAAATGATAAATTGATACTATTTTTACTATTTTTAATTTCCATACTAAACTAAATTTTTAATATGACATTAAGGATTGGTAGTATACATTTCGACATGGTGATATAACTTTTCCTGTTGTGTCGAAATATGAATTGCAAAATTTTTAATTAATTCAATGCATGTAACTTTTGGCTCTACAGCAGCTCGCTTTGCCGTGGATAGTTAATTTGTTTGGCAATACAAAGATTATGTTTTAAGGAAGGCAGCATGACTCACCCAGATTAATAGGTTGTATTATAAAATAAATTGGAATGACACGATTCCAGGGTCAATATGAACGCTACATTTATTTTTTGTTCGTATATGAAAAATATATTGTTTTTTTTTTCTTCATTGTTAATATTTTATTTACAATACACAAAAAAATCCTGAAAAATATCTTCATAAAACTCTGGTAATACATAGGTACCCTTAAAAAAAGTCCCTATGTGATACATACAAAGTGTAAGAAATTTGTTATCAATACAAAATTATAGAGTATAATCACAGACAATATAGCTTCGCTCCAGACTGTTACTGGAATAGGACAGCAATTTTAAATGTCCCAATTGCCGATAGAGTACCCCACCAGCGGTATTTTAGGAAGATTCAAATGGAGCGGCACAAAGCTTATAAGTATCCTAGCAACGCATAAACAACAGTTTGGCAATGTTGTCATGCGTACGCACGGATTTATTTTGTCCACTTTTTTTTTAACAATGACTATTTTTTGTGTTACAGTATTTACTTACTTAAATGTATGTTGTATTGTAATGTATTGATAAAAATGTTTTAAAGAATGAACGTATGAACTTTAGGTTATTTAATCATAATTACGTTAATTAGCTACTATTTTAATTTTTTTAATATTGAAATGCTGCAGAAAATATATTTCCAAATAAACACAATTCATAATGATATTTTAAACAGCTAGTTATATAATTTTCTTAATATTTGATGATGCCATAATTTTTATAAATTTATCTAATATACAAGGTGGGTTATTAGTACGTCGCGGCATGTAGGTACAGGGTTTTTGTTTGTATATTGACACCCACTTATAGTTTTAATCATTAAAGACAGAAAAAAGTTTTAAATACAAATGTAGGAATTTTCTTTTATTATCTTTTGACATTAACAAAATTTGTTGGCATAAAATATACTTTTAAAATAAAAAATTGTTAAAAAAAATTAAAATACGTTCATATTGAAATTACAAATAACTATTTTTATGACTAATACATATACAGGATGTAAGAAGTATGACTGCCATAACTTCAGGATGAGATAGAGTAATCATAAATAAACAAAATAGCGAGTATTAATATTAGGGAGTTTCATCACAACGTGATAACAGCGCTACACAGCTGATGCACACCACGTGTGCACGCGGCAGACTTGTCCTACGGAAAAAATGTAAACAACTATTATTGTGAAACATTCAGAAAATTTCAAGACAATTGTTTTCCAGTTTTGAAATAAATGAAAGAAAATGTATCGATTTTCTAGTACGAAGATAGCGTTGTGCTTAAATTTCAGCTTGAATTTTAGTAATTATGAATCTATTAAAACAGGAACTTAACTTTTAATCAAATTATGAATTATAACGTGTAAAACGCGTCTTATAATGGTTAAGTGATCGTCACCTCTCGGTGCATAATCGGTTATGATCGTAAAATTTCCAACTATCCGCTGTGCATCGACTTACTACTATTACACGTCTAGTTTGATGAAAACAGACAATATAGGCACATGTTTTGTGGGATACATGATCATATCGCTTTGTGTGAAATGGAAAATTATGTAAGTGTCTAACTGTTTTATGGCTTGTAATTGTTTTGTTTTTTCAAAAGTAAATCTTGTCCAAATCTTAAAAATTATTATTTTGTATGTCCTATTAGAACCCGCTGATGTTAAGCTTTAGATAAGATGGAGGAACAGAAGGTTGACGGTGACAAAGAAGAGCATGGGTATAAAGTCAATCAACCAGAGGAAATAGAATTAACTGGAAAGAAGCTTAACCTTTCAGGGGATGCTTCATTTTTAAGGTGGAAGAGTTATAGTGCAAATTCTCATGTAATACAAGAAAATACGGGTGCATCGTTGCTAATAAAATAAACTGGACAGTTTTGGGAGTGATTTGTCATCATCATCATTTATTATTATAAAACTTATAACCAGTACTAGATGTTCTAATAACGATATGGAACATTTTAATAACAGTTATTACTATTATTTCGTAAAGGGTATAAAAAACGTTGTATACTAGTTACACAATAATTTAATAAAGAATAAGGTTGATAGTCACTATACAACTGTGCTAGCAGTACGCGTTTTATATCCAATATTCACCTGTTTAACTGTCACATATTGTATACAATGGTCTTATAATGGCATATAGAATTCTAATAAAAAATAAAGCGCATTTCTTTCAGTGTAATAAAAAAATCGATATCATTTTAAGAGCGCCCTACTCTTAGTCAGGCCCTTATTGGGCTTCCAACAAATTCATATTTTTACAAATTAAAAGATAACAATAAACGCAAATCATGTACCGAATTTGGTTGCTCTATTTTAAGCATTACTGAAATATTATTGCTTTTCAAAATGTGAGTTACATAAATCAGCATATTTTAAGATCCTCTACCTGCTCTGTGTCGATAGAATTATGACACACCCTGTATATTATATTTGAACTCTGTTTTTCCTCCAAGCCAGTAGCCACGCTTATTTAACACCTGTCGCAAGTGCTCTATTTTCGAAGCTGTTCCTACATCATAGCAACACACTGTATAAATAAAGAAGTACTATATTTAATAAAATCACGTACAATTCTCAACAATATTTTGTAATGTTTAATGCCTTGTTGTACGCAACAAGAAAATAATTACTCTGTTAAATGATATGAACGGTTACTTAGAAAATAAACATTTCTCTTTAAATTTAAACGCTACTGAGCCTACTAATACTGTTAATTTGTTTCATGTCCGTGAACTCTCGAACAAAAAAAACGATAATTATGTAAAACTTGTTGTTATTAGAACATAATACCTGATTTTGCAAATAGGATGATGTGTACTATTACTATTCTGAAACTAATTGCCTTTTATTTCTATTAACGGAAATGAGAAACTACCTCCTACAAAATAAGATGCTTTATAAAAGGATACAAAATTTAATCTTGTCCAAATGTGTTTAGCAGAATATACAGAGTCGAGTTTGACATAAATCGTCTTATACAAAAATGCTTCCTAACGGAGGTAGGGATCTTTGAAGATGGCCCTTTGACGTTGTTTTTTTATTGTCCAGATCGCTGTTTATCTAGAAGGATCAAATTTAGGCTGTTTTAACTCTTATATGGACAGCCTTTTGATGTAAAAATGATCATTTACTTGTAACCATAGGCGTCACATTTGGGAGGGTCAGCTGATATTTTTTAAAACATTTTTTTAAATCTTCTTCGCAGAGCCCTATCTCTCTTAGGAAGCATTTTTGGACAAGACGATTTGTGTAAAATCGATATGAAATCCTCCCTCCTTTTCAACAAAATCATTTTTCTGTCACCTCCAGTTCAATTGGAAATAGCTACAATTTAAAAATTATATTTTACGCACTCCTATGCTATTTTAATTAAAATTTATTTCATCAAAGCCAAAACCTTTATTTTTTGGGTTTATCTATAGCACTTGAAAAGTAGCCAAATTACGTTATTTATTTTTAAAGTGATTTATATAAAAACTAAATTTTAAGCAAATGGTTAAAGTTATTCTTTTTACATTGGACTGAAACTGCTAGTAATTTTTCTACGTATATTCTTTTGAAACACGGGAATGGTTCAATAAGTTGAGCAAAAATAAGTGTTTTTTTTTAATTATTGACACCCAATGTAATTTATTTTACACTTTTAAACTATGTAGGATTGAATGAAATGTGTAGATTTTTAAAAACATACAGTGTGTATCAGCCAAATGGAATAAATTCAATAATAAATAAATGGGGGAGTGAAAAAATGCTCGGATACGTCGATTGGTATTTTTAGTTGAACATTTTTTTCAACAAAAACTTTTTATACAGGGTTTGTCATGTAATAGAGGCCAATACCAACTTTCTTATTTTAAATGCAACACCCTGTATATTATTCAATTTTTGGATTCCTCAGAAAATTCTAGACATATTTCATGTACAATGTCATATATCTTCAACTGTTTTTACAACAACAGGTACTGCCGGACATTGCTGAAAGCATATCATATTCTCTGGAACTTGTCGGTTCACTAGATCAGGATATAAGTTTGTCAAAGTTGGCACGACATTCTTTTGGAGCAATACTAAATAATTATCGCCATTCAAATTACCATCAATGAAAAAGGGACCTATGATATGATCTCCAACAATTCCTGCCCAAACATGAACCTTTTCAGGATATTGCGTATGTTCTTCTGTAATCGGCGGCCCATACGAAGAAAAGGCAAGAGAGATTTTTTGTCACAAATTGAACGAGGAATTCAAAAATGATTTTTAATTTGTAATATCTCAGTGGCGTACCATTTTTTTCTTTAAAAAAATTGAGATTATTACCCGTACACGCGCCAATGATGAACATAAAATTCTTAATTGCGTGTCAAAAAATGCGCAATAACTATCACCCCCTGAAATTTGTCGCACTTATTTACTAACACCCTGTATATGGGCCGCACCCGGTATATTGTATGATATAACAGGACACGAGACAAATGCATGCATTATAATGAATTTTTGCATGTATCAGCCAGTGCATTTGCCAAAATAATGTTTGAAAGACATACATTAAAAATTTTAAAAATACGAGGTCAGCTACTTATATTCTACAAAATAAATATTCAAGTGCATTGCCAACAAATGTGAGCGGTTCAAATACTTACTTTTCATATCAAAAAATAACTTCAGTCAAAATAATTCGTTTATACTTAACTCTAGCGCACTAATCCAAGATAAATATTCTAATACCAAGACGCGCATGCAAAGGATGAGATAAATATTGCTTTTTTACAAATGGTGTAAAACTTTACAGTCAAGTATAAATATGAAACAGATTTTACATGACCATATTAACGACAGGAAAAAATAATTTTTCCTTCGAAATAAATAATAAATCTAAAATCAATCTATAACACCCTGTATGTCTTAAACGAGCAATATTTTGTTATGCATATTTGGCCAATTAGTCTTAATTAAGTGCCGGTAATTTTCCAATAGGGGGCCCCACAAACTAAACGATACACCGTTCCCTTTATTAATAAATACCACTTTTACCATACATAACATTTACAGCATGTCCTAATCATAATAAATAATTAATTACATAAACGCCCCGCTGAGGATGGCCGTACAAACGAAATGATTTTTATATTTAATTAAATTACGAACGCATGCATAGAACGGCATTATGAAATAATAAATATTAAAGGCGATTGCCGTTACAATGCAGAGAGATAAATTATTTAAATGTATAATTTTATACAATCGGGCAAGTGTATGTAATATCGTAATTAAATTATAATTAGCATAAAGATTTATTAGCAGGTGTATTTTTTACACGGGCTGATTTCACCGCGTTAGAGGTTGTTTGAGCGGGAAGAGGCATACGAGGTAGGTGAGGTAAGTTGTCGCAGTTTTGCTCACATTGCGCTTATGAAAATTTTATGTAAAACTACACAGAAGATCATTTGTTTTCAGAAGAATATAAAATTTTGAACGACAACTACTGCTTATTTTACGGTAACTTCTTACGCTACCCTCTTTTAATGTTATTGTAACTGTGTAACTGTATTGACAATTTTATATACAAAAAGTACATGTTAGTTCTACAGTTACAGTAGCTAATACAGAGCTTTAATAAATTACTAAAAGCACGTGACCGCCGTGACCATTGCATAATCTGAAGATTCTCATCGATCAATTTATTCGATACGTATCTAGCGGTACTCTAATGCCTGCCCTGTCCGCCTGTCGTGCCAGTGAACAATCCAGGTTTTTTGCTGAATGACGTTTCATTGTTGTTTGTTCATTTGTGACTGAATATGATGCTTTGTTTAGTCGAGTATACGGCACATGTTTTTTTGGTGGTCAGTAGCATTGTGTATTGTAAGCATAGAGCGGCACACCACTTGACAGATTTAGCCTATATCTGCTACTACAACGCTTATTGTCGCTTACTAACATAATGTAGTTTATTTGATAGTTGCCAGGAAGTTTCCGCTGTCTACTAATGTGTTGTTTTTACTCTACAGAACTTGATCTTGTCATACTGCTGGACTGCTGATACTCTGCCACGAAATAACGAATTAGACATGAGAAACTTATAAATTTTTTAATGGTGTCTTAAGTGACGGCATTTTTGCTATCATAAATATAACGAGCGTTCAAATAAAAACGTGGTCAAGTTGGTTCTGAAAATTTGGACGTAGGGCGTAGTGTATAGCAAATGAACTTAAACGTCATCTGTCAAAGCGCTATATCGCCGCTATCAATTTGAAAAAGCGTTTAAACTGGTGTTTTCTCAAGAACAAAAAGTGTTTATCATAGAGTCCTACTTTAGAAATGGACGCAAGATTGATGGAATATGGAAGTATTCTATTGAGGAATGTTTCATAGAATTTCAAAATCAATTTCCCGGCGTTGTTGAGTACAAAATTTTTCAAAGTGCAGTTCAGCGTTGTGTTAATGTTTTTCGTGAAACGGACAGTGTAACAAGAAAAGAAGGAAGCGGCCGACCTAAAAAGCGGACTGAAGAATTAAAAGAAAATGTCCAACAAATAATGGAAAATGCGCCAAGAACTTCTGTACGTGTTTTATCACAAATGGTGGGAGTATCAGTCGGTACCTGCCACACAGTGTTAAAAAAAGATTTGCATTTGTTCTCCTATCGTTTAACTTGTCAGCAAGAACTTCATGAAGTTGATTTTCCGCGACGGGCTGTATTTTGTGAATGGTTTTTAAACAACTACGGTGAACTTCATAATATCACCTTTTTTTCTGATGAAGCCTGGTTTCATTTAAGTGGTTACGTAAACTCACAGAATATGAGAATATGGTCTTCTGAAAAACCAGATAACTTTTTTGTCGAGGGCCTTCTACATGCTCAAAAAATTGGAGTTTGGTGTGCTCTCAATCGAAGGAGGATTTATGGACCTATTTTTTTAATGATACTCTTACTGCGCAAAGGTATAGAGAAGAAATTATCGCTCCTTTTGTTAACCAGGTGGAAGAAAACGAAATTACAAACTTTTACTTTCAACAAGATGGCGCAAGGGCACATACGGCAGACGAGACGATGAATATGTTGAGGGAAGTTTTCCAAAATCGACTAATAAGTCTCAATGCTGAACATGAATTTCCACCGAGGTCATGTGATATTACGCCGTGTGATTTCTTTTTGTGGCCTAACCTTAAAAACACTATTTTTGAACTGCCTATTCCTGATATAAACCATCTGCAGGCTCGACTTATAGACAAGATTCGTGAAATTAACAATACCCCGAGCATCTTAGAAAATGTTTTTAATTCTTTGAGGAACAGGTGTGAAAAATGCTTGGAACAAAGAGGGGAACACTTTCAGCAGCTGCTTTAATTTATTGTTATAACAAGGAGGGGGACACTTTCCGCAGCTCCTTTAATTGTTTGTTATTGTTATCACGATTATTCTTTAAAATAAAGTTATATAGTCATTAACGTTATTGAAACTGACAGCTGCTATACAGCTCGTTGAGAAATGAGGTTAAGTTGGTCGCTATAAGCTACTCCCTACGTCCAATGTGTCAGAGCCAACTTCGACCACGTTTTTATTTGAACGCTCGTTATATCGACTTTTACAAAAAAATATATAAATAATATTAATAATAATTAAATAAAACTTCAATATTAGCAGCATTAATAGACATTCTTATTACTAAGCCTGTCAGAGAGAGTCGCAATTCAATGGCGTGGCAAGCGGGTTAACCGAGACATGCGTGAGTCGTTGTCTCAGAATGCTTTTCACGTTCCCATCACGTTAGTGTACTGTTCCGTAATTAATTCCTATCTCTTGGTTTTTATGGTGGTATATTGTAGACAATTTAATTTGTTGCTTTTAATAAATAATGCGTACGCCTTCTGACAGCCCTACATAAGTAGGGCTGTCAGAGGGTTTATTACCATCGGTAATAAACCGATGGTTTCCGTTGTATTCCAATATGTATATAACAAAAACGTTTTCTTAACCCTTTCTTTTCTAAGATTTTTTGCACTTTAATAAATATTTTCCTTATTTTAATGAATTTCGAAAGTTTTTCACAAACCAAAAACATTCTATTTAACGTAATCTTCAATCATCATAGATGAAAAAGAGTACACACAGCCGATTTAAAAAATAATTGTGTAAGAACTACTACTTTTTCGCCATCCCTCGTATCCCTCTCTGTAATGGTTGGTCAGATGTGTACCGATACCTTTTTCTTCGTTCTATTCGAAAGTGTAAATGACTCATTTCAAATAATTACCAGGCGAGCTCGGAACACGTTTGATTCTTTTTCCTTTGGCCTGCGGCTAAATGTGAACAACAACTAGGGAGAAAGACTATTCAAGGTTACGGTATTTTAAGATGGATGTGTATCTTGCGCGTTATCTTGGTTGGATTTAAATGAAAACACTTGCCGAGAAGCTGAAACAACGAAAGATAAAAAATTAAGAATAAAGATAACTGTATTGTTGTACACAATGCGTGTCTGAAGTTTTTAATTCTGATCGACAGGTTAACGTTACACAGGTTTTTGCTAACGTGGTCATAATATATTGTTGAACAAATGAAGTACTTTAGATTTCACGTTCTTTTTTTGCACATATTGGTTTTACCTAAATTAATAAATATTTATTTTTGGGTGTCTCGGGGATCAGTGTTAGGACTATAGCTTATTTAATAACGAGGGTGTTTTGGAAAGAGGTATCATAAATTTAGGAGTTAATAAAACATCAAAAAATAAGGCCATTGTTGAACAGAATCTCAAAAAAAGTTGTCATAAAATGTTACTAGAAAAGATACTTAGCTAGCGACCTCTGGCAGATGGTCAAAAATTAATAAAGCCTACTTATTTAGCATTGCCAAAAGCTATTACAAATTTGTATTGCATTGCATAATTTTTGGGAAATTATCTATGATGTTCAAATTATGTTATGGGACACTATTACATGCCGATGATTAAAAGGTTTGCTAATGTGAATTCTTTGTTTTTATTGTTAATTAACATGCACTTCCATTATCTGGAGCCCAACATATTATAATCAACATATAAGATGACGTTGAGAGTATTGCGAGATGCATTTTCAAATTTTTATATTTCAATTCAGATATTCTTCAAATTAATTTAGTTCTTTATATGGAAATTGCATTTTCCCCTGACATTGGCGATGAAAATATAGCTGAAATGTCGTAACTTCATTTGGAGTAATAGTGGAATATTTTGTTTTCAATTTCGTGAAAATGGATAATTTAATATTTCAACAAAAAGATAATAAAATAAACTATAACATGTTGTACATAGTCGAACTATGAAAAGTAAGCCTGAATATAAAAAATATGAAGTGTCCGTCTTTTTTGGTTGTCGATTCAAAGTATAGGAACGAAAATTCAATTCAAACAAATTAAAAAAAAAATCTAAAAAATCTTATCAAATGAACAATGTTCGTCGATACCAGAAATCTATGTATGGAAAATATATCTCACTCCACATCTGATATTGCGGAGACAACCATTCTATGGGCGACACACCCCAATTAGCATTGAATTGCATCAGCAATACCTAGTAGACAGCTGGTAATAAATAATAATCCAAAATAAAAAATAAAAGTGATGCATACATAATAATACAAACATACATACCTCGTATACAGTACGCGCTAAAGTGTGGAATAAATTCAGTAAAAACGAAACAAATTTTCTTTGGGAAAAATCCTCGAACAGGTCGATTTTTAATTTAAAAAATACATATTTTGGCATAAAAGACGATTTTCAACCGTCATTTGTTTTCGAGTAATAACGTCAACGACATTTTTTAAATAGCAACCCCTTATATTTTTTCTTGATTCTGAAAGATCGTTTCATTGTCGATAAGACAGTATTAAAATGTTGCCATCTTACATAAGAAAGTTTTCGAGTAAATGACGATTGAATGTTAGAAAACCCAAATCAATTAAAATAAAGCAAAAACGTCACACAAAGAATTGAAATTTTAATTCTTATCGAATGCGGGGATAAGACTAGAANTGGAAATTCTTTTCTTTGGATAAATGCACTACACAAGGCACAATGATACACAAAACAAATAGGACCTGCACGTGCGGCACAAATAAATGAACTGGATGGCTATCAATAAGTAGTAACGGACTGTTACGAAACACTTTTTTCCTTTAAACCTGTGCGCGCGTCATGTATAAGTGAGACCTACCAACATGAATCATAGAAGAACGGAGATGCGAAAAATAATTGAAATTTTAATTCTTATCGAATGCGGGGATAAGACTAGAATTGAGCAGGAAGTTTGAGATTTATTTAATGAAAAACATCAAGATCGCCGTCAGTAAGATCGAATCTAAATTTAGAGAAACTGGCAATATTATAGATATTCCAAAATCTGGACGTCCAAGCGTTAGTGAAGTATGGTAGATAATCCTCATAATACTTCACGATTGGTTGCATTAAACAATGAAATTAGTCAGACCACAGGGGTACGTATCCTGAGGTAGGAAAAATATCATCTCTACAAAAAACAACTTGTGCAGGAACTCAATGAAGACGATCCCTACCGCCGTTTACACTTTTGTGAAATTATGATGAATTTATGTCAAGTAAATAGAGATTTACACCGGCAAATACTTTTTTCAGGCGAGGCCACGTTTTGTCTCAATGGTATAGTGAAGCGTCAAACTTGCAGGTATTGGAGTCGGGAAAATCCTCATTGGATGGCAGAGACCCAACACCCACAGAAATTAAATGTGTGGTCTGGAATAGTTAACAATAGAATAGTAGGGCCTTTCTTCTTTGCAGGAACCCTTACAGGAGAAAGATATTTAAAGTTTTTACAAAATGACCTTGTTCCAGCGCTTGCAGTAATTTTTCCTAATGATAATGACTCTGATATTCCTGATGACACCATATGGTTTCAGCAAGACTGTGCACCTCCGCACTATGAGCGCCCTGTTCGAGATTTCCTGGACAATTGTTTTTCTAGGAGGTGGATCGGCAGACGAGGACCAATAGAATGGCCCGCGAGATTCCCAGATCTTACACTCCTGGACTATTTCTTATGGGGCTACTTAAAGTCCAAAGTGTACGTTAATAGACCACATAATTTAGAAGAACTCCAACATTGTATTATAGATTAAATACACAGAGTTACCACAGAGATAATTCATAATGTGCAAGACGAATTTCTACACAGACTTGCGTATTGTCAAGAAGTCGGTGGGTGGCAATTCGAACACTTGATTTAGGTAGAAAACTTAATGAATTGTATTTGCTTGACATAGGAATTGTTATATTTTAATGAATAAAATTTACGTTTTCTAACATTCAATCGTCATTTACTCGAAAACTTTCCTATGTAAGATGGCAACATTTTACTACTGTCGGATCGACAAAGAAACGATCTTTCAGAATCAAGAAAAAAAAATAGGGGGCTGCTATTTAAAAAAATGTCGATGACGTCATTACTGGAAAACAAATGACGGTTGAAAATCGCCTTTTATGCTAAAATATGTATTTTTTAAATTAAAAATCTACCTGTTCGAGGATTTTTCCCAAAAAAACACGTGTTTTGTTTTCACTAAATTTATTCCATACTTTAGGCGCGTACTGTATATAAATTGCTAAATAATGTAGTCTTTCAAACTAAAAACAAGTTACCTTATGAGCTCCACTGAATTACTGAACCCTACTGATTTCATTTTTTGCTTTTCTTTTTTTTTCTGTTATTTTATTTAGAAATTATTTGCTTAATATACTATGAACGAATGTTTTATTTTCTTTTCATATCAAGTTAAAATACCAAACGAAACTTTGACTTTAACAGGTATTGGCATTTGTTATCTATTTTTTTAAAACGCCTTTATTTTTGTTACTTTTTATGCATTTTTTAAGTTTGAATTCAAATGAATGTTTCACTGCGTCACAAAATGTTTTCATCGACGGTAATTGATAATTGTCATGTGCCTTGTTTTTATTTCAAGTCTGTATTTACCATATCAATCAACTATATCCGTGAACGATTATTACTATTATTATTACGAGATATGCCATAGATTGCACATTAAATAATATACTGCTAAAGTTTAATACCAGCCTTGATCATATTGTTTTGAACACTTGTTTTGCCTGTTAATAATAATATATGCGGTGCATAACAGGTCGTGATGGATAATACGAAAAAATCAAAAATGGGTTTTCCTGTGCATTTTTGCATAAAATGAACGATATGTTAGTTAATTTACAATTCAGTGGTGGTTATCCGAACCCAGTCCAGTTGACGCGCGTCCTACCAGTCAAGATTTCATTTACTCAGGTGAATAATACGACAATAAAAGTAGAGGATGGAACTACCGTGTACGCTTTACTGTTGCTAGGTGAAAACTACACAACCTTTCCTCGCACCTAACACAAACAGGATGACTCAAAATTTCTATTTTGCTGATATAGGTTTATTAATTCGACGTTAATGCTTAGCTACGGCAAATGATGCATGAATAGAAGCGTTTATTTTCAACATTCAATCAAACACAAGGTAAACAAATAGCTATAATTACACTAGAGCCTAATGTTTTGTTTGGAATTTTGTGAAATGGCTGTTGAAAACTGATATAATAAAACACCTGATTTAGAGAGAAATATTGTATCAGGTCACTGGTCTATGATTACACGATATACAGGATGTTTGTTCAACACTGTCGTGGGAACACTCGAGATATTTTCAAAACCAAATTGTATCTTTTGTTTTCAGATTCAGCGACCCCACAGACATATTGATAGCAGGGTCTTGTCTTTCGGGTATTTCTTTTTGTGGGGCTGTGTAATTATACAAAATAAAAACTGATATCAACGAAAAGAAAAAAAGAGAGAGAATACTGACTACCGTCAGTCTAATAATGACCTCCCAACCAGAGAAAACGTGTTCGACATATACATTTAAATTTTGTAAAAAGATAAAGGATAAGTATACAGGATTAAGAAACAAAAAATGTCGAATACGTGTAGATTTTAAAAAAATGTAATAGGTAATAATGAGTTTCAATAAAGACGATTGATTTTTTGAAATTTGACAAAATATAACAATAATACCAAAATAAGAAGCTGATAAGAATTAACAAAATTGTACGACTGAAATTTATTTTTTTTTTGATTGTGTAGTATTATTAAACAAAAGTTTATATTTACAATTTAAATTAATCTGAGTATTGATATTATTAGGCTTTCTGTTAATTCTCTTAAAATTTCTAAATCTTCTAATAAATTCATTTCGTCAACATTTTTTGAGAACTATAAAGAATTTGACTTTTGAGTTGTTAAAAAAAAATAAGTATGTTTACTTAAAATGATGTTGAACAGTAAATTTTTTGAGTATATTTGTTAAATGTTTTTCATTCGAACTTTCATATCGAAAGTTCCAATAGTCCTTCCTACCAATGTATGTAACTGGCCATCATTACAAGATAATTTATCCAAAGGATCTTTGGTTTAGAAAAAACAGATTTAATAGCTCAGTCGACTTAAAATATTTTTTTTTAGTTTTGGACACTTTTAGTTAAAATTTTTTATGAAAATTAATAACTACAAAATTTTATTTTTCTCATCTAAAGCACTAGCAGTATTTAAATAATTTATTTTTTTATTTAATTTGAACAGCCAGTATCTCAGAAAGCGAGCCTTTTCCAAACAATGTTGATAATAATTAATAATAATAATTGATGATAATTATTTTTCCTCTTCTAAGCAGTTCATTGGGTTTAGTTCGGACACCTTGTATATTATTAGTCACTTTACCGAATATAAAACGGTTTACGAATTTTATGAAAAATGCTATAGACTTTTTAAAGTGGTAGTAATTCAGATATTTCATCCAAAACATATTTCATTCGTAATCTAGAAAGAAAACAACCCAATAAATTTGTTTTTAAGAGATTAAAATAAAATTTCTCTAGTGTGAATTCTTTATTGAGTCAAGATCAACTATTTATAATTCACAAACAAAATATGATAGCAAATTTATTTTGGAAAGTTGGAAGACAGTTCACTCACTTGTGTAGAGTAATACGATTTGAAAAAAATAAATATTTGTTGAATGATGTTACAAAAAGTAGGACTATACGAGAACAATCATCATAGTTTGTGGGAAATCCGCTTATACAGGGCCAAAACCCCATTGTTATATCTGGAAATTTGGATGAGGATAATTTTGTTTAATATATGTTTTAAAATATTTACTTTTTTACTCATCTCGCAGGACTAAATGTAATTCCAAACAAAATAACTTGCATTCCAGCAGAAAAACATATTCAAAAAACTATTTTCGTTACCTCATATTATTTTGACTTCACCGACCTTATTTTGGTTCAAATTTGAGGCATCAATTGTGTTCGATTGCCTTCTTAATAAGCACAGTGGTCATAGAAAGTAGTAATACACCGCCCATTCTCATAAACAGGTCTGTAGTCCTGTAGTAATCACTGTGATTAAAATAAGAAAGATATCAAAATTGAATAGATACAGGTGAACTAAATTGAGTAAAACAAACCGCGATGAATTTACGAAAAAGGACAAAGGTTCTGGTGCAAAGTTACAAGATGCTAAGTTCGGATGGTAACGACTCAGTGGTCAAATTTTGTAACAGTTCAGTGAACCGAATGCACTTTACAACGGTACAAACGACTATAAAATCACTTTAATGTTAGTCATATATCAGGTGTGTTGCATACGAAAAGTGCAAGTGCAGTTTTTTTGTGAATTTAATGTGTTTTATTAAACTGTATATCAGCCTGAGTTTGCATCTGGCATTGCTTGATTAACAGAAAAATAAATAAATAAATAGCTTGGAAAATAACTAACACACTATTTCTTGGATATTTTACCACCCCAGAAAGTAAACAACTCCTTTTGCATTATAGATGAGTAGGATAACTGCACCAATCATTGCCGTTGCAAGGAAAAAGGGTCCTGGGAAAATTGAAAAAAATTGCAGTGTTGTAGACTACAAATTGCTAATACACCAGTATACAATCAGAATTGCCATTATACAATCAGAAAAAAAAACAATTGTTGATGTTATAGTGTTGCCATTAATCTGTAGTTCATTGTTTACTGTTCCAAAGACCTTCTTAAGTTGACCTGAAAAATTAACAAAATATTTATAATATACAATTTACAGTAAAAAAAAGATGTCTATTTACGATAAGTTTGCAATGACGTCATAATGCGGAATGATACTGGAAACGTCAAATACCTGTCAATTGTCGAGAGATTAATTTTAACGATTTTAATTCAGTTGTAAAGTGGTTAAATTAAAACTATAAAATTACAAAGATTGACGTAAGTTAACGAGATACAGAACAAGAATTTAGGATTATTCGATCGACTGCACTTAATTACTAAATATGACACCAATGCAAACCTATCGTATCGTTATACCAAACAAGATAGCCACGAAAATCTAGAAATAACGGGTTCAGACAGATCCCAAACTCTAGAAACTTCTATCAAAACAAGCACGATCTTTAATCACTAGCTTCAAATAGATTTTATAATAGAAACATGGTTCCATATAAGGGGTGATTCAGTCATAATGTCTCTAATTTTACGGGAAGATAGGAAAAATGAGTAGAATACGAATACGCGATTTAAAAAAATTTTAAAATACATATTTAAGCTAAAACAAATATGTTTAAATCATTATTTAAACCGCTGACCCACAAAGGTTTATCGAGAATTAATCTTGACCTACCGTAATATTCGGTCATTAACCTAGCTTTTACTGAATTTTTAATCATTTAATAGTGAACGAAAAGGAAGAAACAGATCTGCTTACCTAGACAAATCAATGAATAAGATATTTTTTTACATTTTAAATATCAACAAGTATTATTTATTTGTTACTAAAAACAAATATATAAGGACAATAATTGTCTTGGAGCGTTAGGTTATTTTTAATACTGTTAACGCTTTCACTACGTTTTATAACTGTATATGAGTTTTTATTACGTTCAATTAATTATTTAGTATGTAGTACGTATATCTTATTGTGAGACTTATTGCTTTTCAAAGAGTAGTATGGCACCTACCTATTTAAAATTCCAGTATAGCTCATTCGTCCACAGCACTTTGTTAATAAAGTTGGGATTCACTGCACTTTCATTTTAAAACCAATTGAAAAATTCAATACGACTAGGGAAATCAGCTGTTTCGCTTCAACGTTCGAACGCTCTATACTCCGCTATCGCGTTCCCTGCCACAAAATGTGTTGAGGAGTAGTACCCCTTAACGGAAGTTAAGTCGAGTAATTTTTTTTTCCGATTTTGTCTATATTAATATACAATTTACAGTACTGTCTTTCAAGTCACGTGTACAAAAATTGCTATCCACTCTCAAATCCACATAAAATCGGCATGTATCATTCATCTAATACCTAAATAATGTATGCGCGAATAGCAATTAAAGAACCACAAAGTCACGAAGATCCTGATTAAAGTATTAACGTTTCATGTGGTAAATGGTTGTTAAATTAATTATAAAATTTATTCCCAACTTAATAAATAACCCTTAATTGGTAACCAGTAACGATGCGCATTACATGTTTATTACCAGCGGTGTATGAAATCGCTCATCAATTAGGGAATAATCGAAGTATGAAAATAATTTTATATTTATGGAAAATGTTTTCATTGTGCTCAACTTTTCTCTCTCTTTCTCTAACGTGCATTTGAATGGGTTCATTCAGTAATATTTATAACTTGTTTTTACGTTCTCTGTTACAAGTTAAGCCCGTAGATATATGGTGAAAAAATCAGGTAGATAGGTTCAATGTTAACTGTGATAAATAACTTCTAATTCGTAAAATATTTGAAACCGTCTATGCCACTCGGAGAGCATCTGTGACGTTACACCACTCTATTGGCACAACTCGAGGGCTCAGTGCGCTATTCGTTATTTTCTGAAGTTGTCATTTTCTGAATTTGTTTCTCTTAAGGGTAGCTTTCGGTGTGCCGAAAAAAACCTCCCTCTCAACGGTAAAATAAAAGTATTTTTATTGAAAACAAAGTTTAGTGAGAAGAAATGTTGTCGGGGCGAGCGTTCGTTGAAGAGTCCTGGAGTGGAGTGGCTCGCAGGTATATGTATTCAATTCCTTGCGCCAATCTGCCGTGGACCTTTTCCTGGAACCCTGTTGCGTCTCGCGTCTGTTTAATACTTAAAATGGGTCACTTGCAGACATGTGTACACACACTCTTGCTTTTTTTAGGTCTTCTATTGGGATTAGATTTTCTTTTCTTTTCTCGACACTTCAATATCGGTTACGATAGATATAATTCAGAATTTTAAAACCTGTATCCTACAATCCTAATATTAAATCTATTTATACAGGGTATACAGAAATCCCACTATTAATTAATTCTCGTTAGTATAATTTAAACGATCCCCAGTCATTTTTATTTAAATTTTCAGCAAAAACTATTACACAACAATAATTTTACAACTAACTTGACAAATATCAAGTTTTTTTAATTGTTTTTGGAGTGTTTCTGTGATGGCCAATTTGATAACAGGTATCATACAAGAAAAACTGTCCAAAAAATAGAAAACTGCAAATATCTCTAAAAGTAGTAATGGCAACCCTAACAATGCTTATATGGCTTGAAAGGAAATTGGAATCTGCATACGACAAAATAAAAAAATACAGGATGGTACATTTAAGTTAACAAAGTTATAGCTGTTTGAAGTTACCAAAATGTAACAGCAAAAATGAACCACCTAGTATTAAATGTTTTAATTTGTTGGTGTACCATTTAGTGTTACCTATGCCTTTTACATGTACCAAAAATCCACTTGATATCACGCTCCTAAAAAGAGTTACTAGCATCTCCGCGGACCCTTGTATCTGTAATTTTTTTTTTAATTAATACCTCTCTCGAAATCTGTAACTCCTACGTATAGGCAATATTTAATAAAGTGACCCTCAAACACGTAGAATCCGAAAATGCAATAATATATATTAAAATTTAAAAGAAGAAAACATCGACTTCCGGTATAACCGGAATTGCCATAAAGTTATAAATATTTTAGCTGTGTTGGCCCTATTGCCTTTGCTAGGTTGCCAAATTTTCAGATTTATCGGATCAGTGCTTTCCGAGATGTCGATAGTGGCGATTCCTGGTGGAACACCCTGTATATACAGGGTGTTCTGAAAGTCCGTCAGAAAACTCCGGAAGGTGATTCTACGGATTAAAATAATAGCAGTATGTAATGAAAATTTTTTTCGAATTATCAATTGTTTGCAAGTCTAGCAAGAGAAAAAAGTTATGAACAAAATAAATTTTGAGTTCTAGGTAAAGTGCCCTATAGCGGTGCATAATGAAACTTTTCTCTGACTAGTCCAATAGAGCTTCATCTACTTAGTGGGTGTGCCAAATGAGAGACTGATCGAACTTGAATTAAATAAGTTATTTAAATAGAAAAATAAAAAAAAATTGACAATTTGAAAAAAATTTCATTACATACTTTTATTATTTTAATCCGTAGTAACACCTCCCGGAGTTTCCTGACCAACTTTCAGTACATCCTGTATACCTTATATGCAACACAGTTCTATATTACCATTGTGTAAGGTTTAAATATATATGTGTTACAACATGTATTTTGAAAGTTAACGAAATACCGCAAGAAAACCATACTTACCTATTTATAGTTAAAAGTATATTGCTTAGACGTGTATGCCTGAGTACAACTACATGATATGCTGCCAACTTGTAGATTTTTTCTCAGTTCTGAAGATGTTTGAATTAAACTGTTACTTTTTAAATGTTGCACATTTCAATTTATAGATTTACCATTAAAATTCATTAATGAGAGTCTAATAGCTTTGGCAACAATTCTCCAGATATTAAATAATTCGGAAAACAGTTCTCACAGAACACCGTTGTAAAATTAAAGCCGTTTATGAAGCACAGAGAATTAGAGAAACATTAAAAGACCATACCCCTGTTTCAACAATGAGTAAAAAGATATTGCAACATGGCTTAGCTTTCAAGGAGTTGTTGGAAATTTCTTAAGTAACCAAAAGACTATAAAATAGTGATCTTTATGATCTAAAACTTTTGACAGAATGGGATACTTGATGAAGTTGCATTTCCTATATTCCATAGGTAATGATTGGAGAAGATCGCAATGCACTAGGAAACCACTCCACATCTTTTGAATCTAAAAGAGTCCACTATCACAGGAAAAAATATATGGAACATTTTCTTTTTGTGATGCATACACCAAAGAGAATTGATTCGGATCTATCTGCAATTTCATTTGCTGTTCCTACAGTGTTTATACAAATTCTGACCTAAAGATCTTAAACAAACTTTGGTAAAAAAATGTTGAAGTATAACGAATCGATGTCTCACATGATCCTTCGCAACAGGAAAACTATGTTTTTTTTCGTAGCTGGGGTATTGTTAATAGGTTTGTGACCATTTTGGTCATAATGAATAAATCCTGATCCAATTTACCACAAAATGGTTCACATTCGAAGAAAATAAATGAGACTACATTGCAACTTTGTTTCCAGTTTTATGCCAATACTGTTACTATATTTATAAACCAAAAATGTGCAATATCATTGATTTACAGGAAAATTTTTGAAGGTAGGAATAAATCAAGACTTAATCGTTGAAAACTGACTTCAGGACAAGCTACATGAGATTAATTTCGTGTGTATATGTAATTCTAGTATAATAATTTAATATACCACTGAATTTGAAAAACAATTTAGTGGGTTTATTGAAATTATTTTGATTATTTCCAGGCAAATAAACATTTCTGTGAGTGTATAAGGCGGGTAGCACTTGCACTAACGAAATCAATAGCACAGAACGTTTCAATATCAACAAACTTTGAGTCATTAGTCATTAGTGTCAGGTAATTAAAATGTGAAAAGCAGCCTAGCAACAGAACGGTCAGTAGCGCACCTAGAGGCTACTACTATGTACCTGCTACCAAGATGCAGGAAATGAAGTCATGTATTTAAATAGATATTGAGATATGCATATAATTTATATATTTATTAATATTGCCTAGATTGTTGCTTTCTTCCATTACCGCAATTTTAGAGAAAGAGGTTGCAATGAGGATACATCCAATTTTCTAGTAGTAATTAGAGAACTGTGTGATAAACAGCTCACTAATTATTCTGCAAATATTTTTGCTAAATTGTGTAGGCAGTAAAGCCAGGTATACTGAAGATATTACTCATCATGTAAATGTGTCACTATTTTAATACTTTCAGGACAATTTCTTCTTTGTACTAGATTTGGTTGTCATCTTAATAAAAATTCGTTACACAAATATTTTTACATATTAATTACTATTTTCTGAATAATAATACAGTGGAGAAACTGATTTATATGTACGAGTATTATAAATAGATTTGCCATAAGGTCCAATTCCTCTTATGCCGCGGATTTTATAAAATATGTCGCTATGTATAGAGTATGTTTTAAAAAATAGAGGCTGTTTATTATCACTAGTGTTTTTTTCAGTTGATACCTTGGAGTTCTGCCAAAGGTCGTTTATAAAATGCGATTATAAAATACTTTTGTATATTTATAATCGCATTTCCAAAACAAGTTGTACAAAACAATGGTTCTATTTTAGGAAGGAAAATTATATAAAAATGTTATTTGTATCCAAATTTTCGTTGAATTGCGTGATGTAAGTGCATACGTTCATGATATCCCTAAAATATTAATAAATAACAAGGATTAAATATGTGATGTGTGTCGATAGAGTTTTTTGGAGAATATATTTAAACATAAATAAGAAAATAGTAAAGATTTCAAAGAATTTTTCACGTAAAAATGCTCTAGGTATATGATGATTTTATTTTAGTTTGTCAATATAAAGATAAGAGGAACTATGTTGACTGAAATTGTTGTATTTTTATAGTGTTATATTCAAGTGAAATATAGCGAGGACGCTTGGGTTGGAACAAATTCATTTTTTGGAAAACGCTCGGACACGTCGATTTTTATTTTTGATTGCAGTTTTCCTGATGGTATTCATGTATATAGGGTGGCCCAAAAATAAGTTACGACAGTCAACTTCATTTTTTCCAAAAGGAAATACCTATTTTTTATTTCATTTTTGAATTCTTCACCCAATTCTAAGTATATTTCATGTACCTTGTCCTATACTTAACCTCAAATTCCAATAAAAGTGCGATTTCTTATAAGACGCCATTTATAAATTTTTTGTTAATTCACGCACTAGTCCTGTTTTCCATATTCAAAATAAACGAATAAAAAATATTAGTCATATACGTGTTGCGTCATACAATTATTAAGATACTGTTTTAAATATTGTTTAGATTTAATAAATTCTAGTGGCCTTACGATTGTGGCACATTGTTTTTGACAATGCGCTAACATATAACTAACCATTTTTTTTTCGATATTAACCATTAACATCAAGTCAAGTATTTGCAGACGGAGTAATTTGCGAAAATATTGTAACAATTTATACTTGATATATGAAATTATCTAGTAAGGTGCCAAAAGATAAAAAAAATAATACGATTCAGCGGTGACACGTGCGTCTATTATTTTTATTTTTCGAATTTATTTGATACTGCGTAAAATTAACGAAGCAATATACTTGATGTTAAAATGACTTATGTATATAAAGTTAGTAGCGAAATTTAAACTTGCGTCAAATAGAAATTGTTATCAAATATTCAGTGGTATTTCCCCGAAAGGTAATATCACTCTTTAATTAAAAAAAGTATGAGTTCATTTTGTAACGTGCTCTTACAAAAAAATGCCTTTATTTGAAATTTCAGTCTGGTGTAGGAAATAAAAATATTGGTGTAAATTTTGTTCCATTTCCGACGTGACACATGAAAAAGTTGTGATGCTTTTAGGGAAATGTTGAGAAAAGGAAGTTTTGTAGAATGTTAAATTATCTAAATATGTGTGAAGATTGGAAACTGCAATAATCGCAAATTATTACTGTTTGTTTTGTATATACCACCACATACCTCCACGCAAGACTTTGATTTATTTTTCGAGGCTCTTGACTCTTTACCATGTCTAAGAGACGATATCAATTTATTATTCGTAGGCGACTTTAATTCACCAAATTATTCCTTAGATCGGTATGATAGAAATTGTGTGAGAATTAATAATTTTAAAGAATTCCACGGTTTATTGCAGTATAACAAAATCAACAATAATCATAATCATATATTGGATCTTGTTTTTTCTAACTTTAATTGCACTATAGATAGATCTGAATGTCCATTGCTTGATGAAGACAATCACCATCCATCGCTTTCAGTTACGTTAGATATAACCTCTAGACTGTTGCATCCACATAATCAATTTCCCATGAACTTTTCCAGCACTTCGTATAATTTTAAAAAAGCAAACTTTCCTCTTTTGTATGACCTTATTTACAATACGAATTGGTCATTTATATTGAATGTGGATAATGTTGAAAATATATGTGCATTATTTTATGACAAGTTATACAGTCTCTTTGATATTGCTGTGCCAAGGTTTACGTCCTCAACCCATTATCACCGATATCATTATCCTCCTTGGTTCACAGGGGAAGTTATTAGATCCATTCGAGCAAAAGCAGCTGCATATACTAGATACAAAAAACGCAAAACAATCGATCTTCTCAATTTATTTAAATTTCATCGCTCCAAATCTAAGCGTTTAATTAACGAAGCGTATAGAAATTTCATAAATGAATCAGAGAGAGCATTATCTAGCAATCCCAAAAAATTTTGGAACTTCGTTCAAAGGAGAAAAGGATCTTCACGCATACCTTCCATAATGTTTTACAACGAGAAAGAGTTGTCCAATCCTACAGATATCGTCAATGCTTTTGGAGATTACTTCAACAATGTCTTCATTCAATCGCAACCGGTTAATGCAGCTCAGTTTTCATTGCAAAATAATTTAGGATCGCATTTAGTGATTCAAAATTTAACTTATGAAGATGTTTTACAAAATCTCAGAAGATTTAAAGATACTTTTACGATGGGCGTGGATGGAGTTCCTAGTTTTATTCTCAGAGATTGTGCATATGCTCTCGCTGAGCCATTGCTGATTTTATTCAATTGTATCTTACGTCATTCCACTTTCCCATCTTGTTGGAAAAAAACTTACATTTGTCCTATACCGAAAAAGGGAAATCACAGTGACGTATCCAATTATAGAGGCATTTCTTTATTGAGCAATTTCTCTAAGGTATTTGAAACTTTACTATATGGTAAACTGTACTCTTTCGCTAGGCAGCTTATTTCGCCACGGCAACATGGTTTTATGCAAAGGAAGTCTACAACATCTAATTTAGCTGTTTTCACTCAATACGTTTCTGAGGTTTTGGATAATAGAGGGCAGGTGGACGTTGTCTACACTGACTTCCAAAAAGCTTTTGATCAGATAGACCACAATATACTCCTCGTCAAACTGGAAAGTTTTGGATTCTCCGAGGCTCTGATTAAACTGTTTACTTCTTACTTAAGTGATAGATATTTTATGGTCAGGTATCAAAATTTCACATCAGAATCATTCTCTCCAACATCAGGCGTTCCTCAAGGCTCAAATTTGGGTCCCATATTATTTTTATTTTTTATTAACGATCTTCCAGATGTTATCACTTGTGAACATTTGCTATTTGCGGACGATTTTAAACTATATTCTGAAATCAAATCTCCTTCAGATTATATTCGCCTTCAAGAATGTATCAATCAAATGACTTCATGGTGTGAAAAAAATCGTCTGAAACTTAATATATCTAAATGCCATGTAATGACTTACACTCGCAAGACTAGCTTTCCCATTTATAACTACTCCATTGGTGATAGTGTTGTTGGTAGAATAGAAGTATTCAAGGATTTGGGTATATACTTTGACAGTAAGCTTACTTTTATTGATCATATCAATAGCATTGTTTCTGGTGCCTTTAAATCGTATGGCTTTATTTATCGTAACTGCCGGGATTTTTCCAGTACAAGCACTTTCAAAACCCTGTTTTGTGCTCTTGTGAGATCTAAACTGGAATATGGCTCGATTATATGGTATCCAATTTATCAAGTTCATTGTCAGCGGTTGGAATCAGTTCAGAGACAGTTTTTAAAATTTTTATCTTATTTGAAAGATGGGTCTTATCCTCCCAGAGGTTTTCCCCAGAATCAACTGCTTAACAGATTTAATTTGGATTCACTGGAAACCAGACGTAATATTATGTTGATTCGATTTCTGTACAACATCTTAAATAACAATATTGATTGTCCTGAACTTTTAGAAAAAATAAATTTTTTGATACCTCGTGTGAATTCTAGACAGCAAGCTCTGTTTTACTGTGCTGCTCCTCGTACAAATATTTTAACAAAGTCTCCCATATCATTGATGTGTGGGCTTTATAATAAAATCGCTTCTAACTGTGATATACATAGTGATGCATTAAAGAGTATATGTAGTTGGGTGGCTCGCTTAACGTGATTTTGTGTTGTCTTGTATTTTTTGTAAATTACATTTTGTTTGTATCATGATGCTGCGTTACTATTTTCTTTTTTGTAATTTTTTTTATCTATTAGTAGTATATTTAATTATGTATGTGTGTATGTATGTATATGTGTATATGTGTATATATATGTGTATATATGTATATATGTGTATATGTGTATGTGTATATATGTAAAGGCAAACAATTATATTTATGTATGCATATGGGTACTTATAAGTACATACATCACAAATTATTGTACTTTTGTCATATTTTCTTATTCCTATAATTGGGTTTCTTTCTGTTGGAATAATAAAGAGTATTATTATTATTATTATTATAGAAAAAGAATTTCTTGACAACCAAAGCTAAATGCAAATATTCATTTTTGTATGCGTCAACACATAACTGATGCGACCTGTTTGCGAGTTGTACGCGAGCTATTCGCGAGCTGTTCGCGAGCTGTTCGCGAGCAGGTCTTGTCGCTTTTTCACAATCGACTGAAATTTTGGTGAGTTAGACATGAACAAATATAAGGACGCTCATGTTACACGAACTGTTCGCGATCTTAACGTAACCCAATTGCGAACTGCTCGCGAGCGCCTGTGGATAAAAATTCACATTATATACCAATTCTTAAAAGGGCATCGTAGTTTTTGAAGTGCATAGTAACAGCAGAGAACTAGGGGAGTTTACTGTGTCCCTTAATTATCGCGCGGTGCATTCAGCCGGTGCAGCATAAAGCACACACTGCACAGAGACCCTTGCAGACGAACGAGTAAAATGTGTTTACGACTTTCTGATCGCAGCCGTCTAAGGCATCGGGCTTCTTGGGAATTCATTATGAGCCTCTTTTTCTCCGGCACGTAAGGTGTCGGCAGAGCTGGATATTGTTTGTGTGAAAACGTTGGAGAAATTTTAAATCACCTCCCGACAAACACTGTCAAGTGCGTATGTACATGGTGTTTTTAAAATGAAAACAAAAACTTTTACACCAAGTAAAGTAGTTTTCCGTAAATATGTTCATGATGAAGAACAAACGAATACAATTATTCATGGACATGTAACATCGTCCTTAAATCGGCAAAATAGCACAATATTACGTAAGTAATTGGATCCAAAATTTATGTCAGAGAATATTTAAGTACTTGAGATGTAAACGTAAATATAAAATTTATGAGTAATATGATCAACTGAAGGTCAGTGTACATCTCTAAGCGCAGTTGCAGTGATTTTAAAATATCGTTTTTCGCATTTTAACTGAAATATGCTATTTTATTAAATTCAAAATCGTTTACTATACAAAAGTGACACCTTACCACATGAAATGTCACTTTACTATAATATAGTAATGTCACTGTTAATAAAAAAAAAAACGGTTTGAGAGAAAATTGTTTATTTAAATATTGGAAACAGTGTTATTTTATATTAAAAATACAATTATTCAAATTTGTTAACAATACGAAATTTATTCAATTCTAATTGTTCTTCCTGAAAACTAAAGAATCTTTGGCATTCTATTTTGGTACCCGTAATAATATAGTTATTTACGTAACAAGTCCGGAAAATACTGTTTTTTTGGACGAGTTGACAAAATTCTAGGACGAGCCGTAAACGAGTCCTGGAAGTCTGCGAGTTCAAAAAAACTGTTTTCGGACGTGTTGCGTACACTATTTTTTCGGCAACCATGTAGAATAACAAATTAATGAGACACATTTCTTTATTATATTTTTTTGTAGAACAAAATTTCGAACATTTTAATTCTTATTTGTATTAAATATTGAAATTCGAACAGAAGATAGGTACTAACAGAAACATTCTAATTCTTATTTATATTAAGATTTATAGTAAAATTTGAGCAATTGCTAATATTGAAAGGGTTTAATTTGTTTGAAATGCTTGGTATATTTAAATGCCTTTTGTAGTCAGAACAAGAAGGTAAAGTTTCCGTTTCATATTGATTGTTTTCATCTGATAATTTTTGAATGGTCTTGGCAATTTTAATTTTGTTTGTTAGTGAATTGTCTATATATCCTTCAGCGACATTGGTAGACTTCCAGCCACCGTGTCTCTTCAAATTTGTGATGTTTCCACCATTATCAGCAAATATCGTCGCTGAAGTTCGACGCATGCTATGGCCTGTGTAATTTTTAGGATTGGGTAAATTTAAAAATTCTGCAATTCTTAATCCGAGATTCCCAAAACTGTGGATACCAACGGGCTGAATCGAACATTTTCCTTTTTTGTAATTCACGAATAATCTGTTATGTGGAGTATGGGATGGCCGTAAAGATAAATATTGCCTATACAACAGCAGGTTTTCTTGCCCAATTACAACAAAATTTCTCTCAATATGTGTTTTAGAATCTGGTATTTTCACGAGCAACATATCTTCTTTGTCGTTTATTAGATCAATTGACATTTTTGTTAGTTCTTCCCGTCTACACGCACCGGCTAACCCAATAATTGTTGCTACCTGAAAATGAAGCAAATTAAGTTGATACTTTTATATCCTACAATCGTAATATTTTGTTAAAATTACCTTTAGCATTAGATATGTTTCATTATCTGCTTCTCTAATGAATTTGTTGATTTGCTCGCTGCTGAAGACTTCTGATTTCTTTGCTTTATAACCAACATTCTTCCTTTTAAGAAATGCGATTACCTTTGGGAAAGTGGCTATGTTTACATTTTTCTTCACTAAAATGGTACTTTTCAACATAGAGTACATGCTCCACAGGGTAGAGGATTTGACAGTTTCAGATTTTTGCGCCAAGTAAGCTAAAATTACATCCTCTGTAATAGTTTTGCATTTCTT
>NW_019416729.1:61754-100794 GCF_000390285.2 Anoplophora glabripennis
GTCTTAGATTTAAAACTACGTATTTGACAAGTTTGACAATTTAATTGCCTTTGGCATACTCTGACATGTCAAAGCCAACCCGATTAAATTTGTGTTTCAATTAAATAAAATGTCTCAAATTAAATGGTACCTTCCTCTTTAAACGGGTTTATCTCAAAAAATATCTATTTTATGGATATTCAACAAGTATACCTTTTTTACGTAAAATACCATAAATTTTTATAAAATGATGGAAAATTTGGGGTATAGTGGAACAAAAATTTTTTTCCTACAATTTTGGTGGGGGGTGCTTTGCCCCCGGGCCCCCATTATTATCGAGGATTTCATATTATCATCCAAAGCAGCTTCAAATTTATTGAAAAATGCAAAAGTTACAGTAAAAAACCATTTTTAATTCTCAACTTCAAGAGCTAACTCTACAGGGTGAGCCCGGAGGAAAAAATTTTATATGAACTTGTGACATTATTTTCTCATTATCTATTCATGTCCGAGAAATTGCCCACCATTTCCGGGACACCCTGTATGCTCATTTGTACATTGAGAAATCTTATTTACGTCTAAATATAATAAAGAATCAGATAAAAGATTCAGTAAAGAAAAGAGTTTCGTTCAAATAAAAGTTAAAAGTGAAAGTTCAAATAAAAATTATTTAACATATACCTACAAAGATCCGTTTATTAGACTAACTCGTAGACTAATTTATCATATAATCGTGGAAGTGTTTTCTTGTATGATAAATATTTAACTGTTTTGAAAACAAACGGAAGAAAAACCAAATAAGAGAACGCAGAAATAGGTCGCAAACTAATTAAGTTGTAACGTGTTTCACTGTGGCAATTAAGAAACATGTGTTTACATTTTAAGGATGAAAGAAAACCAAAATTGCGGAATGCTTTGTTTTCCTGGACTTTCGGACAATACCGGGTGACAGTGACACTAGTGTACTGGCTTTTGTTTGTTGATATTTGAAAACTAAGTACATATCATGCCACCAGATTTGTTGTCAAAGATGCACATGAAATGCATGTACCAGCAGGTCATTATTATTGGAGTCTAATGAAATATAGATTGCCCAAAAATTCCTCATCAATATTTTAAGGGCGATTCAATCCATGTGAATAAGAAAAGAAGTTTATAACATAATAAAAAAATAAATAGAACTAAAAAAGTAACATTCTGTATATAACGAGCGTTCAAATAAAAACGTGGTCAAGTTGGTTCAGAAAATTTGGACGTAGGGCGTAGCGTATAGCAAATGAACTTAAACGTCATCTGTCAAAGCGCTATATCGCCGNTGAGCCCGGAGGAAAAAATTTTATATGAACTTGTAACATTATTTTCTCATTATCTATCCATATCCGAGAGATTGCCCACCATTTCCGGGACACCCTGTATGCTTATTTGTACATTGAGAAAACTTATTTACGTCTAAATATAATAAAGAATCAGATAAAAGATTCAGTAAAGAAAAGAGTTTCGTTCAAATAAAAGTTAAAAGTGAAAGTTCAAATAAAAATTATTTAACATATACCTACAAAGATCCGTTTATTAGACTAACTCGTAGACTAATTTATCATATAATCGTGGAAGTGTTTTCCTGTATGATAAATATTTAACTGTTTTGAAAACAAACGGAAGAAAAACCAAATAAGAGAACGCAGAAATAGGTCGCAAACTAATTAAGTTGTAACGTGTTTCACTGTGGCAATTAAGAAACATGTGTTTACATTTTAAGGATGAAAGAAAACCAAAATTGCGGAATGCTTTGTTTTCCTGGACTTTCGGACAATACCGGGTGACCTAGTGTACTGGCTTTTGTTTGTTGATATTTAAAAACTAAGTACATATCATGCCACCAGATTTGTTGTCAAGGATGCACATGAAATGCATGTACCAGCAGGTCATTATTATTGGAGTCTAATGAAATATAGATTGCCCAAAAATTCCTCATCAATATTTTAAGGGCGATTCAATCCATGTGAATAAGAAAGGAAGTTTATAACATAATAAAAAAAATAAATATAACTAAAAAAGTAACATCCTTTATATAGTTTTCTTACACGTGCAATAAAACGAGCGTTCAAATAAAAACGTGGTCAAGTCGGTTCTGAAAATTTGGATGTAGGGCGTAGCGTATAGCAAATGAACTTAAACGTCATCTGTCAAAGCGCTATATCGCCGCTATCAATTTGAATATTTTCGTTTTAAAAAGCGTTTAAAATGGTGTTTTCTCAAGAACAAAAAGTGTTTATCATAGAGTCCTACTTTAGAAATGGACGCAAGTTTGATGGAATATGGAAGTATTCTATTGAGGAATGTTTCATAGAATTTCAAAATCAATTTCCCGGCGTTGTTGAGTACAAAATTTTTCAAAGTGCAGTTCAGCGTTGTGTTAATGTTTTTCGTGAAACGGGCAGTGTAACAAGAAAAGAAGGAAGCGGCCGACCTAAAAAGCGGACTGAAGAATTAAAAGAAAATGTCCAACAAATAATGGAAAATGCGCCAAGAACTTCTGTACGTGTTTTATCACAAATGGTGGGAGTATCAGTCGGTACCTGCCACACAGTGTTAAAAAAAGATTTGCGTTTGTTCTCCTATCGTTTAACTTGTCAGCAAGAACTTCATGAAGTTGATTTTCCGCGACGGGCTGTATTTTGTGAATGGTTTTTAAACAACTACGGTGAACTTCATAATATCACCTTTTTTTCTGATGAAGCCTGGTTTCATTTAAGTGGTTACGTAAACTCACAGAATATGAGAATGTGGTCTTCTGAAAAACCAGATAACTTTTTTGTCGAGGGCCCTCTACACGCTCAAAAAATTGGAGTTTGGTGTGCTCTCAATCGAAGGAGGATTTATGGACCTATTTTTTTTAATGGTACTCTTACTGCGCAAAGGTATAGAGAAGAAATTATCGCTCCTTTTGTTAACCAGCTGGAAGAAAACGAAATTACAAACTTTTACTTTCAACAAGATGGCGCAAGGGCACATACGGCAGGCGAGACGATGAATATGTTGAGGGAAGTTTTCCAAAATCGACTAATAAGTCTCAATGCTGAACATGAATTTCCACCGAGGTCATGTGATATTACGCCGTGTGATTTCTTTTTGTGGCCTTACCTTAAAAACACTATTTTTGAACTGCCTATTCCTGATTTAAACCATCTGCAGGCTCGACTTATAGACAAGATTCGTGAAATTAACAATACCCCGAGCATCTTAGAAAATGTCTTTAATTCTTTGAGGAACAGGTGTGAAAAGTGCTTGGAACAAGGAGGGGGACACTTTCAGCAGCTGCTTTAATTTATTGTTATAACAAGGAGGGGGACACTTTCAGCAGCTCCTTTAATTGTTTGTTATTGTTATCACGATTATTCTTTAAAATAAAGTTATATAGTCATTAACGTTATTGAAACTGACAGCTGCTATACAGCTCGTTGAGAAATGAGGTTAAGTTGGTCGCTATAAGTTACTCCCTACGTCCAATGTGTCAGAGCCAACTTCGACCACGTTTTTATTTGAACGCTCGTTAGTTTTCT
The DNA here is from genome assembly GCF_000390285.2 of Anoplophora glabripennis. Classification (NCBI taxonomy): domain Eukaryota; kingdom Metazoa; phylum Arthropoda; class Insecta; order Coleoptera; family Cerambycidae; genus Anoplophora; species Anoplophora glabripennis. The sequence goes on from NW_019416729.1 coordinate 65,294, forward strand.
TACACGTGCAATATATTAGACTCAAATAAAGATTTGTATCACGTGAGAGGTTACTAGCTCAAACCGTGTAGTTACATGAAAAGGACGTCGTCTTTTATTTCTTACGGATAAGTTAGTCCAAATTTTTGACCCGAAAAACCTATGCTGGCTTGCTGGTACATCCATATGATTGTTTTAAAAGAAAAGTGTGATTAAAAAAAATGTGAATATTCAAAAAATATACTGGAAATATGCGACCGATTTATTTATTTTAAAAAAATAATGAAAATTTTAGGAAAGGTTTCTCTGTATTATTTTTAACAACAAAGCCGCTTTCACTATTTCACATACTCCATCTGAAGCACACAGTAATATAATAAAAAAAAAAATTGCTAAAGTTAGGTAATGCGAATATTATAATTTATGTGAAATTGGTGCCTCAAACTCAGTTAATCTGAACAAAAGGTATAGTCTGTATGATACTTGTTGAGATATAAATCCAAGAAGACCACTGCGTCATATTCTTGGAATTAACCGCATTCGACACCCGATGCAGAAAGACACTGGCGGCGTGGCGTTCACCGTAGCAGCTTGTAATGCATACTGTGTTTTGTAGTTACGAAGGCCTGTTTCTTCGTTAAGTGTATCGTCCTGTGCATTTTCAGTGTAATTTTTTAAATAAAATAAATCAATGGAGGTGAAAAATAAAAGAAAGGAATTTAATTCCCAATCAGAGTATCGTGTTTTACGGAATTGAAAGACACTGTGAAAAAGAGTGCAAAACCTTTAAATTCCTGAAAAGGTTGAGAATAATCTCCGATATCCCCGAAAATCTTTACCTGAACAACAGGTCATTCATTTTTAGTGGACCTCCTTGTATATTTATTTATGAAGGTCAAGGCGCCACGCGCTAAAATTTGTCGTACATTCTAGATTTGCTGAACGCTTTGCTCAAAAACCCGGCCGGTGTGTATAAACAAAGTTTTTGAATTTACGAGGGAGGCCGACAGTTACCAACAATGCACTTAACAAAAAATAAGAAAATCGTGTCTAGTATAAATTAGCAACATTCATTTGGAAAGAAAATGATGGCTGAATCAAAACCGTGACAGATTTAGTCTTTTTCTTCTTTATTAACTCAGCTTTTTTTTGTCTGGTCATGTCTAGCAAGATCCTACGAGTACAATTATTTTTTTGTTAGTTTTGTAAGCCTAATCAATATTATGCTTTATCACTCTCACCGAAGAAACAAAACCAAGACTACAGAGATTCTGAGAAATATTACATAAGTCGTTAATATAAATTATAAAATGAAGTGGTCCCAAAATTGATCCCTGTGGTACACCTTGTTCAACTAAATATATAATATAAATATAAATATAAAGATAAATACTATTACTATAAATACTATTAAGGTGAACTCCATGATGACTATTAAACAATTAAAAAAAGACTAATTATTTATTAATTTTTGAACTAATCTGCAGACGCTAAAAAGATTGTATAATTGCCTAATTTTATTGGTGACAATTAAATACATTGGGTGCAGTTATTTATGTAACAATTGAATTTCCCAGGTACACGCCTGCCTCAGTAGAGATATCAAAATAGTTGTACGTTTTGTTTAAATTTAAAACAAACTGAAACGCCATTCCGTTCGGCCTTTGGCTAACGAGCTCATTACTAGTTTCTTCACGTTTTTAAATTCACGTGTGTTAAAAATTGCCCACCACGACATATTTATAAAGCGAATTTATTGCAACCGTAAGACCGGCGTTTTGGCATCGTCCAGTTTTTTATAAACAAATTGTAAAATGTAACCGAAATGCCAGTAGTTCGGCGACTGACTGAGTTGGAACCTTTGATGTGAGACGTAAACAGTCTGCCATTAAATCTAAAAAGCGTTTGGTTCACTTAATGTAGATGAGATTTACAGAGTTAATAAAAGATTATCGACTACACTATTGGTAGTGTCTTATATTAGGAAAGGGTAATGATGATACATAACCCCATTTCCAAGGGATATAAGTCCGGCTATGCTGATATGTTGCTATTAAAAACTTAAATTGCCCTGGTGCACCATCATGCATACACCACATTATATTTCTTGTTACCAACGGTATATCATTCAAAAATAGTCTCACCGTTAAGTCTTATCGGTAGAAATACTCGTCCAATTACCCAATCACCCACAATTCCAATCTAAACTTTCAATGGAAACAGATGTTGATTATACAATTATAAATAACTATAGGCCTATCACATTATCCTCCAATTTCTCTAAAATATTTGAATATTCTTTTTTGTGCAGAATATTGCCATTTTTATATAAAAATAATACATTTTCTGCATACCAGCATGGTTTCTTAGCTGGTAAGTCCATCTCCACGACCATTCACTCATATTATAACCACATAATAGACTTGGTTGAAGCGGGAGAGTGCCCTGTTGGGATATTTTGCGATCTCAGCAGGGCATTCGACTGTGTAGATCACAATATACTGTTGGTTAAACTAAAAAGATATGCTATCCGAGGTGTGGCATTGCTCTGGATAAAAAGTTTTCTCTATAAAAGGACTCAGTTTGTATCTCTAAATAATATTGATTCGGATACAAGAAATACAATACTCGGTGTACCATAGGGTTCTATATTGGGTCCAGTCCTTTTTTTTCATTGTAAATAAATGACTTGGCAAATTCGTCTATTGCAGTATATTTTACTTTATATGTAGATGATACTTCAATCATTTTATCTGACAAATTAAACAAAAATTTAACTGATAAATGTAAGGATGTGCTGTTAGATATGGGTGAGTGGTTTTCACAAAACATTTTATATTTAAATCCCGATAATTTCATACCTGATAAAAACATTATGACCAGCTTAAAGTTACCATCAATAATTCTCTTATTCCGAGAGATTCTGATGGTGTGAGATTCCTCTGTCTACAAATTTGCAAAACGTTTTAAATGTTAATCAATTGTACTATGCTCAGGTGGCGTCAGGTCTAAGATATGGAATCTGTTTTTTGAACTCACGTTTCATGATGGTAAAGGTTTTATTGCTCAAAAGAGAATTTTAAGATGTATATTTGGCCTACCATCTAAAATAATTTGTAAAGACACTTTGTATAAAATCCTGACCTTTCCAGCACTTTTTATATTTGAAATGTGTATCTATGTTTTTATAAATAAGAATTTTTTATTGAAAAATGTATACCTATATAGATTGGATGAGTATCTACTTTGCCACCTGATTTTTGTCTGTTTTTGTTTTCCTTTGTTTGTTTGTATTAGTTTGTAAGAATTGATTGTGACTGTGCCTATACAAATGTATTGTCTTCTGTTGGACAATAATAGTATATTATTCAACGAGCGTATAATGATGGGTATTATTCACGAGCTGAAGTTTACGGCCACGAGCCGCAGGCGAGTGGCCTAAATCACCGAGTGAATAATACCCATTATACGGGAGTAGAATACTATACTTTATCCACGACTACTAAATATTTTTGTTGAAGTTTTTTTTGAAATGTTTCGAAAAACATGGTATGTTAAGAAACAGATATACGACTCGCACAAATGAAGTCGCTGATGGCTCAGTGTAGATGCTCTTTCCCTTCCAACCGCGGGTCCCGCGTTCGAATCCGGTCTAGGAAAATTCACTTTTTTAATTTTTTTTATATGTACAGCACTGAATTGAAAATATTTAGTGGTTTACACGATAAAATTTTAAAAACGGATTGTTTGTAGCAGAACAATATAATATTATAGCTAAATTAAGGAAGCATCTGACAGTAGTGATTAATGACTCATTAATCACTGCCGTGATTAATGGGTATTATTAAGGTCGAGCAAACAGACGTATAATGGGTACATTATACAATAGTCGTGGATAAATATTATTATTATTAATACTATTATTATTATTGAAAACTATCTTCAAGTACCTCACGTGGATTTTATTCACTGCTAAAATTTGTAAATAGTTCGTAATAAGGAAAAGAACGCGAACTATTAAAAAAGTAATCTTCGTAAATTCAAACAATTTTTTGCCTCTGACTCTTGGACTATTAGGAGGGTTTGCCTCCTAACCGTGTTTCAGAAATGGAACTCTTAGGTCTTAGAAAACAGTCAAATTTGAAAAACGCCCTGTTGATATACAGTTTTCTCCTGATAGAATTCCAAGAAAACCTCTGCGTCACTTTCTTGAAATTAACTGCATTCGACACCCGAGATAGAAAGATATTGACGGAAAATATCAAGGCACACCCCTGTCGCAGTAAATCGTAACAGTAGTTCCGATAACAGAACTTTATTGGCTCTTTTCTTTCTCAAACGGATTGTACATTGAAATGGCACAGAATTAAGTCGGTCGATAAATATCATTTCTATAAGGGTGTTTCTATTTGAAGTGCGTTACACAGTATGAAAATGAAAAATTTACATAATTAAAAACTGGACACCTTTCCTTACAACAAGCTGTATTTTCGTTTCTGTTGACACGGGTTTTTATTTCCTCCAAAAAAAAATCTGTTTTTTTCACCGCCCTTGACAGGACAATTTCTAGATGCATGGTGATAACATAACTTTTTCCGAAACTAAATAAACATCACCATAAATCTTTCTCACGTATGCAAACACGCGGGCTGTGAGATACTGTTATTCCAACGTGCAAACTTTAAAAATATTATCCTGTTTATATTTAAATATGACAAACCGATATAACATACGTTTTTGGTAAATGTTTGTTTTTGTTAGCGATCTTTAGTTTGTTATATTATATATAATAAAATATGTACCCCCTAAATAGATTGTGGAACTTTATGGATACGGTGGAAAAAGGATTTTATATCTCGGATTTCTCTTTCACGTAAGTGAAACTGGTGTATACAGATATTAAATAGAAAAAGGAATGGATTTGAGACACATTTATATCCCTTATATCGATCGTAAATAGAAATAAAGAAATAGTGAATGTGATAAAGCGATTCCAAGTAAAATACTACAAAAATAGGCTTTTGTCAAGTTCACGAACGAAAACAGTGCTTTATCTCGAGCAGGAAACACCATTTCTACACTTATACAAGGTGTCCGAAAGGAAAGGGACCCTACTTCTAATGAAGCTTCCTTTGCTGAAAATAAACCGATATGATATCTTATTGCTAGTACAATTTTTGTTCATTAAAAAGTTGTTGGTCCCCAAAAAATATTTTTTATATCGTCTTTTTAAAGTAATTAGGTTAGCCAAATATGAATATGGTTTTATTTTTTATTAAAACATAGAAATAGCTGAGAGCACATTTTCTTGCTTCTTGATGTTTGAAACACCACTTTAATTAGGTACTTTAAAAAGTGTACATTTGTATGTCTCTAAAATGCACCGTCCATAAAATAATTGCTTTACATTTTTTACCGCAATCATCAGTTACGGACCTGAGTATTTGGGAGTGTTTTAATACAACAATATTCATTCTTTTGCGAATTTTGCAACTAATTAATTTTTAGGACTTAGATCATTAATTTAAAAGATTAAAAAGTTAACGTTTAGTACGTATACACGTTTTTAAATGTAATACCGCATAGTTAACTTTGAAAGGTGCGAATTCCCACCATCGTTTTTTTAATAGCTGGTATTTCTCAGGTAGCAGCTGCCGAGGGTTCCCCCACCACCATAATTTCTTCTATAGCCCAAACAGTCGAGTCGTACCACAGCTCGCCTCAGTTTATTATTGTCGGCCAAACTAGAGATCGGTGCGAATTCGCACTAGTGTGACCTTAGTGTGGGCAAAAGTCTGGCTAAATTTATATAACATAATCTAGAAATAAGTGAATTGAAATGCAAATCTCCGATTTTTTCTCACAATTTACGTGTGGAATAGACTAGAACATTGTTTATCTAGTTGTTGTTAATAATTTTTCAAACATCTTATTTCATTGATAGTTTAATTGTAACAGGAATTTGCCAATATTTATGGATAATATTGTTTAAATATTTTTTTTAATACAAAAGAGTGCAAAATAAACATCCATTTACAGAAAATAGAAATCATTTTATAAATATGGGGTATTTTTTTCTCAAAAATATAGACTTTTAGCTTCTATTTGTAAAAAAATACGAATTTAAAAAAGTTATTTTTCGAAAAATGTTTTTTTAATCACATTTTTTATTAACAAATTAATTTTTTTTTCAAACCTAGTTACATCATTCAATTTGTCGGAAAATTTTACCCCAATTTTCATATAAATACACTGTTTTGGATAACAAATAAAGAAAACATAAAGGTTCAAAGTTGGCAAAATCCCAATTCGCACTAGTGTGACTTTTAAGGTGTCCCACCCCAAGTGTGACCTTTGAGGGTTAATTCGTAGGGTTATTTATATCCCAGTTTTCTCAAAATCTCTACCAGCAGAAAAGATATGGCGAAAAACGAAAGACTCTTAGCGATTTCTATGTTTTATATAAAAAATAAGCTCCGATTCAAATGCGGCTACTTTGTTTTTCTTTGAAGGAACTTTTTATGAAAGAAAAGATGTACTAAGGTAACTTGATCTAAATAGGTTTATTTTTACCAAAGGAAGCAATGCTTGAAGTACGGTCCATTTGCTTCCGCACACCCCGTATATGAAAATTTACTACTACATACATAGCAGATTATTTAAGGTTTCTTGAGAACGGTACATAAATTATTACTCTGAGAAAACTATAAAAAAACGAACTGTTGTCGTTTTATTTTAGTTTTTTTTTTCTATATTTAAAAATGGGCTAATCCCCTTGAAATTAGTTGTTTATATATTTTTACAGATTTAAGTACATATTGTCATATCATTTTAAATAGAAATATTTTGTTATGTTCTGGTTAAAATTTTTAAATGTAAGTCCAGTTACATGATTCTTTGACCTTTTTAAAGTCAAAATTATTCAAAATTAGATGTTTTTCTTTGTGAAAATTTAGCAAAAAAAGATTTTTTCTATTTCATACCTTTATTCTGTTATGTTCTAGTAACATTATTTTCGATACGACACAGGATAAAGTTGTTTTACATTTTTTGTTTTTTTTTTATTATTTAAGATGATATTCTTAGAAAGAAAATAAGATATTTAATTAATTATGGATGAAAGAAATATAATGTTTACCGATTTATTATATTGGAGTTACAGCTACTGAAAGAAATCCTATATAAGAATATAAGTAGTTATTTAGTTTTGATACCCGATATACATACGTATTAGACTGGGCCAAAAAAACAATTTTTTTTTTTAAGAAAATATCGAGAATATCATTCAGAATAACAAAAAAAAATCGTGAGAGTTTTGAGCCCTTACTATTAGTTTTAAGAGGTATATCATCGCTAGTTTCGATTTTTTATTCCGGACCCCAGTTTTGCGTCAAAACTGCTAAACCATCTAGGTAAAAAAAATTATCTACATATATTTTTGAACGAAATTAAATGTCCTACAAAAATGGTTTGATTGAAAATTTTCGGCAGACGAGCCGTTTCCGGGTAATCAAGCCTTGAAAATTGATATGTTTTTTCGATTTGACTTTTTAACTTTGGAATTTTGTAAATAACGATCAAATTAATATCTGAAAAAGAACAATACAGATTTTCAAAGGAAATTTAATGCTCTACAAAAAAGGTCTCTTAACATTTTTGCATAAGTTTACTCCTTCAAAAGTTATTCACGATTGAAGTTGAAGTAAAAATTAAATTTTTGTCTTTTTCTTGACGCAAAAATGGGATCAGGAATAAAAATTCGAAACTAAAGATGATAGGCCTTAAAACTAATATTAAGGGCTCAAACTCTCACGATATTTTTTTTCGTCATTCTGAATGATATTCTCGATGTATCTTTAAAAAAAAAATTGTCGATTTTTTTGGGCCCAGTCTAAACGACATATGTATAGATAAATTGACTTCTTGCATGTCGTCTTTCAAATTTTTATTTTACATGTTACATGTATTTTCCAAAAAAAAATTATAGAATTCTCGCCGCCTCTGAGGAACTTCCCTTTTTGACTACATCAAGATCTACCCGTTAGTTTATTCGAACTATTTGAGCCTTCCCAGAAACGACATTTTTTTCCAAGAAGGACGGCGCAAGTAGCATCCAAATCGGATCATTATGACGTAAGTGACATGAAAACTCGTTTTCGGTATAGCGATCTCTTAAAATACAAAAAAATCCTCTCAGAGTAGGCCCCGTTTTGTTGTCCGCCGAAGCAGATTGACGACATCTCTCGTACTATGACAAACACCGCAGACATATCGGCGCGCCGATGGCCCATCTTGCGCCGACGTCGTCCACGGCTGACTGGTACACCCAGCGGTACTCTCTACCACGGGTCCGGGGACCTTCCTCAAAGCGGAATGGAGTTACGAGAACTCTGCGTGTGGCTTTGCGAGTCGAACTTGGGAGGATCTACATTCTACGGTATTTGTGCTGGTATATGTACTTACCGTACGAGATTGAGTGTCGGTGAGATATAAACCGCAAATTAAAGACATTTTCACATTTCTTTCTGGAGGGTTGTAAAAACTTTCTGAAATACATTGAATAAGTTTAAGGTTCCAACATACATTATGTAAAAAAGTCGGTTTTTTATATTAAATATAAAAATAATTAAATTTATTATTTGTTCGCGCGTATTCTCTTAATTTTAATACAACTAATCAGTGGTAGGAGCTCTTGTAAACAGGAGAATGTACAAAAAAATATTCCAATTTAAATACGCCGCATTTAGGAAATAGTTGAAATTTATACAGGATGTACCAAATTGCACTCGCTAAACCTGGTGATATAAGCCTAGACAGTATAATATTGTGTTTTCAAAATACACAAATATCTATTTTCAAAAAGAATCAGTCTACGACCTATATGGTCCAAATATCAGTCCTTTTGAGTTAGTTATAGCCCTTTACAGCGGTCAAATAATTTTTTTGTTGACAATAATTTTTTCTTTTCAAAATCGGAAGCGTTTCTTGCAGAGTAGTGCATTGTCCCATCTGGCTTCCTTGAAGTTGTATTCTCAGTAGAAATGAACATAGTTTTGACTGCATGTAAATTGTTAATTCTCAATTTTCATTTTTTTTTTAATTTAAAAAACGAATTTATATAAATATCTCTTAAAATGTTTAATATCGATAAAACTTGGGACAATGATTTAATTAAATAGACAAAAATTCGTTGAGTTGTTGACAAATCCATCAACCAGTGCAGTGGCGGAGATATTTGGGGACACCTTATCGAAGAACCGCAGATTTTGAAAAATTCTTGTTACTGTTTAAAAAAAGGTGCCTTCATTTTATTCGAAAATGATTCGTAAAAGTTTTGAATACTTACTACAGGAATTATTTGTTAAAAATTAAATATTAGATAATAATGTAGAATTTAGATTTTTTTATCTTCTGATGGTTCATTGTAGGTACTTAGAATTATATTTGTAATAACTATATATGTACAGTGTGTCCACGGAGTGAGTGCAAGTTGAAATTTGAGCTCCTAGGCATCATCCCTGCTTGGTCTTAAACTAAGAGTCGAATTAATTAATGTTTTTACTACGAATTTTCAAAATTCGTCAAGAATAAAGTACCTTTGTTTTTAAAAATATCAAAAATATCTACTTTTTTTTAGAGATTTTCGGAAAAGTGTGTTACGGACATGTCCGTTGGACATGTCGGGAAAAGTGCTTTTACCTTGAATCTAATAAGGCACCTATGAGTGACGTCATGTTTTCACAGGTCAAAGAACAAAATACATATATGAAAAAGGAAAATAGTTTTCACAAGTTAAATGTTCAACAACTAACTCGATATATTTTACTTATAAACTGGTTTCTAATTTTCCCCGGACAGGCAATACACTACTTATTTAAATGTTTTTCGATCCTAGTAGAATTCTTAAAAATTGTTTTTGAGCAGAAGTTACATTTATAATGATTTTTACTCAATTCAGAAAAATATAACCAAACTGTTGATTTTGGCGTCATACTTCATTTATAAACTATTTTGTGTATTAAATATTAAATTAAGAATCAACTGATTACTATTTACTAATCGTCAACTTTGCCAAAAATAATAATATATGGATATATAAAAGAGGTTATATTTTTAAAATGTCAGTTTCAGTTAAACAATTACCAACAAAATTACAAGAAAATGGCCAAATATCTTTAATTTTACATGTACCAACCACAAAATTTTTTTGCGGGAATTATGAAAGCAACAAATAATTTCGCGCATGCCCATACAACTTTTCAATCTTGAAAAGTGTCCTCAGGACATGTCCAGCTGACATGTTCGCGGTACATCTCTACTTTTTTTGTTGAGAATCATGGGCGTAGCTACAATTTTTGTTTGGGGTGGGCCCAGGGGCAAAAAAGCTCTCGCTCGCAATCAGCGATTTACCGATATCAAATATGAACACGTTTTTATTTGACTTTAAAAAAGGCCAAGCAGTCACGAACTTACCGACTTATGCCAAAAATAATAATATTAAACCTTCTTTTCTAGGGTGGGCACCAGGTTTTCTAGGGTGGATCGTACACACCCCTCCCCCTAGTTACGCCCATGTTGAAAACTAAAAGCTATGATAGATTGCCAATTTTCAATTTAATCAGCAAACTTTGTTTTTTATTTTTTATAACCACAAGTACAAATTCCTAATTATTTATTAGAAAAAAAAAACGTAACTAATATAATAAACATAAACAGACAAATTATATAAAGGTTATTCAAATGTGCTGGCACCAAACAATACACATCGCTCAGCACGCTTGGTAAACTTGGTGTGTAGGCGTTTTGGATTTCTTCAATTGGGATGGCATTAATTATATCTCTTATTCTTCTTTCAATTTAAATAAATCGTTATTCAACGGAGACCCATTGACTTTCTGCTTGAGATAGACCCATAAATAAAAGTCCATTAGAGTTAAATCAGGGCTTTTAAGAGGTCAAGGAATTGAGTTATTTCGCCTAATCATGAAATTGACCATCTAGCCATACGCGTTGAATACGCTGGATGTCCGTCTTTTTGGAAGTAAACTGTCTGTCTATTTTTCAGAGGCATATTATTCAAATGATCAAAGAGAAAAGTTTCCAATATTTCCAAGTAGTTATACTGGTTCATATTTCCCTCAAAAAATAAGTGCCTATAATTCCATCGTAAGAGATACCACACCAAACATTTACTTTTTTACAATATTATCTTCTGAAGGGAACTCGAAACTCTGGATTTTCCATGGACCAATACCCTAAATTTTGAAAACTTAAAACTCCGTTAATAGAAAAGGTAGATTCGTCCGAGAAAATAATATTTTTAGGAAAATTTTGATTTTGAAAAAATTGATCACCGTACCACAAGTATTTGGTCTAGCGTTAACATTTCTAAATCAGCAAAGTTGATGACAATGCTATTAACGTGTCAATTTGACATATGGGATTGACATAAAGAAATAACAGCTTGTCATTGCTTTGAATCCAAGGAGATTAAAAAAAAACAAGAAAAAAAACCAAAGTTGACCGATCAAATTGAAAATTGACAATCTGTCATAGGCTTTAATTCTCAACAACTTTTCCAAGTAAATATCTTTGATATTTTTAAAAACAAAGGTGCTTTACTCTTAACAATTTTGGAAAATTTATCGTAAAAGCACCCTGTATTAATTGGACTGATTTTTTCATCTTCTTAGTTTAAGACCAAGCAGGAATGATGCTCGGAACCTCAAATTTCAACTCGAAAACTTTTTGTCATTTATACCCCTCGTGTACTCAATCCATGGACACACTATACATTTTGTGATGTATGGAACTTTCGAAGGCTTATTTTCCAATTTAAGAAATTATTATCCAAAAATTGCTTATCGAATAAAGTTCAAGACATTCTTTTTTTAAGAAAGACAAATCAGAATTAAGGGAAGTTAGTCTTTTGACAAAATATTCAGTGGCGTCGAAATACTGGGGTTCTTAGTGACGGTATCCCCCAGCATCTCCGCCACTGTTGTCGGATGTATGTATCAACAACATTTCTTTAAATTTCAACAGTCTCTATTTCGAAAATGAATTTTTTTCTTTCGTTTGAGATATTCTATTTCAAGATAATGTTTAACGTGTACAATTCGGGACACCCTGTAGAAAGGTAATATTTTTACTTTCTCTGCCTGCCTTTAAAGTTTGCTCCTTGTGTTCGATGTGTACACATCGTTTTAATGAGTTGTCAAGAATAGACGCCTATCACCTTTTATTTATTACATTATGTGTATTTTGCCCTTCTCGAAAAGGAACTAACTGCAACACATGGCTAAACGCCAGTAAAAGCGCTATCAAGTTATATTTAGCAGTAAGCAATTTAAACATTTTTATAGCATGTGTTTTGTGGTATTTTTTTTACATATATTAGGTACATTAGTTTCATATTACGTTTTTTATGACCTCACAGATGCCTATTTAATTCTAAAACCGGCTCTGTTTTCAACTTTTTAACGAATGTATCAATTTTTTGGCATTCGCTGCCCTCTTAAAAGTCAAGGAAATATCAGTTCGAATGTAAACTTTGCGAAATCCAGGAATAGGTGTGCGTACGGTGTCAAAAAGTTCAGAAGCTTCGCCGAACCTTTGAAAATATAAGTTTAGAAATATAAGGATATGCAATATGACAATACCTAGCCTTTCAGAACTTCTTCACTAAATTCATTCTTAATCAATTTCCAAATATCTCATTTCAGTGAATATATACAGGGTGTTAGTTACACCGTCGGATAAAATAACGTAAAAAATGAAGGAGGTTTTTGAAATGCAGGGTGTTAAAGATTACAAAAAAATGTTGCATATTTCTGAACCACTGAGGATATTGATACAAAATTTTGTCTGTACAATACTTGCATGTAATGGCATACAACACGAATCCAGTGACGTAGATATGTGGTACACTGGTTACATCTTATAAATCATACCAAATCAATGTAAAAAATACTTCTGTAATCCATAAGTAACATCTAATATCAACGAAAATGATCTCTTAACCTTTTTACATTGCCTTAATAAATATTAACCATTTGTTTGGTTAAATTTAGAATCATTTAAAGTACGCTGAAAAGGCTGTACACTTTTCAAAACATTTTTTCATTTTATTCGTGTAATATGCACACAGAATTTCGTCTGAATATATGCATTTATTCAGAAGATATTTAGAAATGTAAAAAATATTTTTTAACTTTAACATCCCTTATTAACATAGCAAATATTTTTTGCGATGTTTGAGTTGCGAGAAACCATCATCAACTTTCTTTTTTCTTATGGGTGCCATATTGAATTTTAAGCTGAGCAAATAGAGCACTTTTTGGGCTTTTTAATGATGTAATATAAGTAAGAAAAAATTTCAAAAGACACCTCAAAAATCAATATTTTAATATTTTTAATAAATCTGGCAACGCATAATTTTTCGAAACTATTATAGAGTAGTTTCAAATTTTTGTAAAAACTTATCGTTAATGTCATGGCGTTGAGTGAAAAAATTACGCTTTGCCTTATTCTAATGAAAAAAAATGTGAAATGGTGGCTTTAAACAGTTATAAGGTTTTTTTATAGTCCAATAATGGTAATAATGTTTGTTAAATACTCTACAATTAGTGAACCGCGTTTCATTGGTCCATATAACGGTGATGATGAAGTTATCATCTTAGCATTTATTAACGTACCAATTACAAAATTCAAGCGTTCGAAAAAATCGTTTTCCTGAAGTCCTTGCACAATGATCGGCTTGTATGGATGATATTTAATTTTCCTTAAAACCCTGCTAATTGTTGTCTTTGGAGTGTCTGTCTCTCTATTACATATATACTCTTGTTGACGATGTTGTACTGTTATTGAAATAATTAATGTATTATTTGCATGTCCCAGTTATTATTGTCTTTTTTGCATAGTTCTTAGCATGTGGCTTTTCAAAACTTTCAAATATTCTCAAATTTGTTCTCAAGTTTAGAAAAATACCGTTTATTTGGTGGATGTCTTTCGGAAAACTTCCACTGTGCAAACTTAATTTCAATGTCCCTAGGGGTACCTCTCGCACTACTAAGACATTTTAGTTGAGAACGGCTAGAACTAATGTATTGCACTATTCTCCTTTATATGTAATATGTCGTAATTTTGCTAATTTGCAGAACAACTTTGATATTTTCCATACGACGTTACTTAGTAGGTATTAAGAAAATATTTTTAGGATAACTTTGTTTTAATATGTTTTATTGTTTGTCATATATTGTCGTATTTTCTATATATTTATTCTATGTGTTTATGTTTTATGTATTTTGTAATTGCTTACTATATTTTTTTGTTTTTTTCCTGCTCTGCAAATGGGATTTTCCCGTGAGCAGTTTTAATTTTAAATAAATAAATAAATAAATAAATACATGTATTTAATTGTTGAAAGCCATTGTTACATTTCTATTATTTTTAATATAGCACTCTATACTCTGTTTGGAAATGAAAGAGAGTAATAAAACCCCGAGATAAGAACCGGCCATGGGCGTGCTAATATTTCGTTTCAGGTAATTATCGGGTAACACTAATGCTAATAGGTAATTTGTGTACATTAGTATATTTTACTGGATACATCATAGGGCAGGAGCCAGTGTATTGTGACAGATCAATCCAGTCTTAGAGCTGAATATACGAAGACGTGCTAGTGCAGTAGAGTAAAATTCGACTTGTGTTTAGTGACTAAAGTACACTCATTTTATTTTAAAAAAGAAATACCAACGCTAAACAAAATTTTAAGTGAACTTTCAGAGGACAACGATTTGCCAAAAATCAGTAGAAGCAAATTATGGGCCGTCTTACGAGAGTTGAATTTTTGCTGGGAAAAGCAGAACAGGAAGTCAGTTCTTATCGATAAAGATGAAATTATTTGTTGGCGAAGATCCTACTTAAGATCAATTAGAAAATTCCGTGACGAAGGGAGGAATATTTATTATCTAGACGAAACTTGGGTCAACGAGGGATATACTGTAACAAAAGTATGGCAAGATAAAAATGTAAAAAGTTTTCGACAAGCATTTTTGGATGGACTTTCAACAGGGTTCAAGGCACCTTCAGGTAAAGGGCGAAGATTAATAGTGACACATATAGGTAGTGCCAGTGGTTTTGTAGATGGCGGTTTACTTTTATTTGAATCTAAAAATACAGGTGACTATCACGAAGACATGAACGCAGATGTTTTCGAAGAGTATTTTACACAGATGTTGGATCTTATTCCTCCGGGGTCTGTAATTGTCATGGATAATGCCAGTTACCATTCACGGCAGACCGAGCGGACGCCTACGACTGCTTGGAGGAAAGCCGATATAATTCAATGGTTATCCGGAAAAAACATTTCTTTTGAAACAAATATGGTGAAAAAGGAACTTTTGACACTTGTCAATCTTAATAAAGATCAGAAAAAATATGTTATCGATGAAATGGCAACAAATCGCCAAATAACGGTACTACGGTTACCACCTTATCACTGTGAACTTAACCCAATCGAATTAGTCTGGGCGCAGGTAAAAGGAGATGTAGCGCGAAATAATACGACGTTTAAATTAAGTGACGTGAAAATTTTGTTAAAAAATTCCTTGGAACGAGTAACTGCAGATAACTGGCAAAGATGTATACATCATGTACAAAAAGAAGAGGAGAAAATGTGGGAACTCGATAATTTAATTGACGTTACTGTGGAACCTATCGTTATCAATCTAGGAGACGAAGATAATTCATCAGAATATTCAGAGGATGAATTTTAATATACCTACTTTTTTATTTTCTTTATTGTACATTTATACAACACTACATTTACTCACCATAATTTGAATTTTCAAAATACATATATTTTTGTGTGGAATAAAAGTCTATTCATTAAATTTAAATAAATATTTTGATAATAATATTGAATAATTTTATTTGAATTACTAAAAACCCTCTTAACCCGGTTATGATGCTTAAAGTAGCCTCATGTTTTGAAATGCTGTTTTTATATTGTTTACTTATAAGAGAAATGACCGAGAAATTGAAGCGGCATAGACAAAGACGGATTGTCGGGGATTAAATTTTAGCTACCTGCTACAATTTAGTACAGCGCAAGATAGCACAAAGTTTTGTTAAAGATCTCATCTATAGGGAAAATACATAATATAAAAATATTGAATATAAGCACCAGTACTACTTTTATTTACGATTTGCATACATAATGAGCTTTTATTACTGTCTTTCATTTCTAAACAGACTAACATATCACATTTTTCCTCATTGGAATCAAGCAGTCATTTTGACGATTTTAAGACAAGTGTCACTAACAGTTAACAATTAATTCTATATTAACAATAGTTCAAATTGACAAGAAATTTGAAACAAATGAAAATATTATTATCATTATGGAGATTCATAAACCAACGGGGCTTTTCTTCGTAAACACTTGGCCCTTACTATATTTTTTCCACTTAATGCAATGACATTAGTAATAAGCAAAAGTTTGTGATTGTTCTATAATAGTTTCGAAAAATTATGCGGTGTTGCTAGATTTCTTAAAAATATTAAAATATTGTTTGTGTTTTGAATTTTTTTATATCATTGAAAAGCCAAAAAATTCTCTATTTGCCCATAAAAAAATAATGTTGATGATGGTTTCTCGCAACCGAAACTTAGCAATGAAAATCTAATTATACAATGAAATTCCTTGAAAAAACTCTGTGAAAAAGTGTTCAGATTTTAAAAATTCCTCTAAATAAAAAAGTTACAGACAAAAACCTAAATAGCGAAGACTGGTCTGCAAGCGCCATTAAGTTAGCAACAGAACTGTCTAAAACTTTCCCCATTTAATCATTTTCCTATCTCTTATAGTTTCCAAGATACCAGTACATGCATCTACAAAATGGTCCACACTGTATATAAGGTGTTTTGTTAAATAAAGACTCATCATAGACTTATATTTCTGTGGCCTGTCCACAGTTTTTCTATTTCGAATAAAATAACAGAAAATATACTATGACACTTATAACCGATTAGCCAGTACAACTGTTCTTTCGAAATCTTATACAAATTACTTCGGACAATGGTATTGAGTCTGACCACGCTATTAGATTTCGCAGAAAATTTAATTACCAAGAATTCTGCGAACAACGTTGCAATTCCGAGAAAAAATGGGGATTCCTTGATGACAGTAGCCTTGAAACTACTACATCTGCTTCGCGAACCGGTATCCGTGGAGTTCCCTGACCAATTGAAATAATTTTTTGATAAGTTGGAAATATTGTTCCTCGTTTGGAATAAGTACCGAGTCAACTATGATGTACCGATTTAAGCCCAACAGTGCGTATATTTTTACTCAAAATGAACACAAAGCAAAGGTCCCGCCTCATGTATTTCGGGAAGAGACAATAAATCAGGCGATTTGAAGAAGCCATCCGTTTTAAACGTGAATCCTAATTAAGTGAAAAGTCGTCTTTTGATCTCGGTCTCAGCCTGACAACGAAAAATATTTATAGGCGGCCCATAATGGTGGATTCCTAATGGTCTACATTAGCATGCCGTTAAAATTCATGTGCCACGTGTGTCATAAAGGACTAAAACAAACAAAAAGCGCCTGTACCTACACTATGATGTGGCCTGCGTATGTTTTTAATTTTTTATAGATGGTCGTAAAGTATTTTTAGCGTCTATCTTATATACAGCTCTCCTAAAATTATATAATATTGCCATAAAAATTGTTTTCTCATGAAATTTGTAATGATTTTAAAAATGTATCACTTGGACTATACGCACTGTACACCTCGAACATTAACTCTGAAACCGAAATTTCTCGGTAGAATGAGCTTAGAAAATAGGCAAAATAGAAGTATTATTTCTTTCATTCAAAAGAAGATTTTTCTATCAAGAAATGAAAAAACTTTTCAAAATACGCTACCAAAAAGTGTGACATTATAAAACGTAGAAATACGTTTTAATATAAAGGGCATAATTAATAACTGATTCTAATATATATCAGTGTAGGAAAGTATTGCTCTGTTATTATTCGAGATACAAAATATCCTTATATCTTTGTTTTGGTTCCCAAAAAATCCGGTTCCGAACGGTTCTAATCATGCTCAGTTTGAAATATGTGTTCGTGGTTACTTTGAACGGTTCAGAATTTCGCAGATGTTTGTTTTGGTTTTATTCGAACTTGATTCGGAATTTTTTCATTTTCTGTTTTTCGTTTAAGAAAAGTATCTTTTTATTGGGTTTTATGAGTATATTTTTGTAATGCGTTCTGGTTTTCAAATAACTCCGAATAGTTCCGAATCATTCAGAATTTTGTCTATTGCGTTTATAGTTCTGCGATGATTCTAGACTATTCAGAAATAGAGAACCAAAACAAAGCTATATATATACAGTTTTTTCTGTACTACAAGTATCGTATGATTTTCTATATATTTGAATTCACCTCAAATCTTGAATGTGATGGTGTTAGTTATGACATTGACAAATTATTTAAAAAATTTCATGAATTTTGCAGAAAATATGGCTTGTCATAATTTATAATAATTTACAAATGGTAACAATTAGAACTTATTTGACTGTCTAGGAAAGAAAGATAAAAATTAGTCGTTCCACTTATGTGAGATATTCAAATTTTATACAGAGTGCTTTTTATAGAGGTGTCAATTTTATGAATTCCAAAAAAGATATTTTTTTCTGAATTTTACACTCTCTATATACGAATATAGCACCTTTAAATATGGCGTTTCTGACTCGCTTCAACTTTTACTTGAACATTTTATTCTGTCACGCATAATAATAGAGGCCCCAGATTAATGGATCATCCCGTATTACAAAGCAATACCACAAATATACATAGATACTTCAAGTAAGCTTTATTTTTAACCGACTTATCGTGAAAATACACGTTATAATAAACAATAATTTATTTTTATAGGTTACGTCGTAATTATGAGTAATAAAGCCGCACGAATTTATCTCCAATTTCCCTTTTCTCCGACATTTCCACACTAGTTTTGTCGGTTTCGTGGTCCACGATGGTCATTCATTTATACTGAATTATGCAAATTTCTTTTAGAGTAGGGTCACATTTCCGTAAGGAAGATTGTTTTTGTTCATATCTTTCAAACGAATTGATCAAATCAATTAAAGTTTTGATATAGTCTGCACGACAGAATATGGTTATGGTAAATGAGATTGTTCAGGGACGGAGGTTCGGGGTATCGTCATTTTTTGAGCGGTACTTCTATATGTCACCAAAATTGCAGCATTTTCTGAAACAGCGAAGTAAATTGAAAAAGGTGCTCATACATTTTTTCGATAGAAAAAGTTGCAAAACGTGATTTTAAACCTTTCTCGAAGATACACACATAACAGCACACGTTGTCGGTAGACACTTTTCAATACTGTATTCACTGGTATGAAAAACATATTCCTATGAATTCGTTTAAGATTAATCATGCGTTGCTCTTGCAGAAGCTTAATCGATTTGGGTTTGGCACCGACTTGTTGAGTGTATTTAGATCATATTTATCTGATCGGTATCAGTTTGTCCAATTTCGAGGATTCAGATCGAACAAGTTCTCTCAGACGTCTGGTGTTCCTCAGGGTTCGATATTGGGCCCTCTTTTATTTGTGTTGTTCATTAATGACATTGTTGAAGATCTAAATGTGCATTACCTTCTGTATGCTGATGACGTCAAATTATACCGTAGAATTGACAGCCCTAATGATTGTGACGATCTGCAAAACAATCTTTTGACCTTCAGCAATTGGTGTAATAACAATAGATTACCCTTAAATGCATCCAAATGTAGAGTAATGTCTTTTTATCGCTTATTAAATCCAATTTTATTTAATTACATGCTTGACGATTGTGTGCTCGAGAGGCCTGATTTTGTAAAGGATCTGGGAATTATTTTTGATTCAAAACTTAGGTTTGCGCGTCATATGGAGGACTGCATATCTCGGGCCTATAAGAACTTGGGGTTTATTCTGCGCAATGCAAGGGATTTTAAAGAGTCTACATCGCTTAGATTATTGTATATAACTTTCATTAGATCTAAACTTGAATATGGCTCTGTCATATGGAGTCCGATCTATGAATTTCAGATTTCCGCGATGGAAATGGTTCAAAGAAGATTTTTCAAGTCGGCAGCATTTATATTGGACGGTGTTTATCCTGCGCGAGGGACACAACAGGCTATATTTTATAACCGTTTCGAATTGCAAAGCCTAATTTCGAGGCGTCAAATGTGTTTTGTACGGCTTCTCTTTAAGATTGTACATTATTTAGTTGTTTCCGATGCTTTGCGGGCGTATTTGGATTTTAGGGTGGCTAGGCTTAACAATCGATTTAGCAATGCATTCCTTATACCTCAAGCCCGTACCAATATTTTGTTAAAATCTCCATTGTATCAAATGATATATAATTATCGTGCCGTTGAAAATGTTTTGGACATATTTTCATGCACACTTGCTGATGTGAAGCGCTGTTTTTTGTAGTTTTTCTTGCTTCTTGCGTTTGACCTATTCCTTTAAGTTTGTATGATTTATACTTTTGTCATATAGGTGTCGAGTTCTAATTGTGTGTTTTTCTTTTTTTTTAATGTAGTTATTTATCTTTTTGTTTTGTGTTTATTATCATAGTTTTTACTTATCCTGTAATTGGGCTTTTGTCCCGTTGGATATTTTATTGTAATAAATAAATAAATTTAACTATTAATGAGTCATTTTTTACACAAACTTGATTTTGAATTAACTAAATATTGAGTACAAAAATAAATCACTCATAAATGATTAATTAAGATATACAGTGTTGAAATTATAATTCACCTCGCGGGGCCTCCTCCTGTCCTGGCTGAGACCCACCAGCTGAGACCCATTGCCGCCGTCTAAGGCCTGTTCTCCTGGCGATCACGCTTTTCTGTAGCATCTAACGGGCCTCTATTAACTGTGGTCGAGATTACAGAAGCAATATGTAAGTGGTGCCATCTTCACGGCGTCATTCAAATTACTCGAAATTAATATACATTTAAACTCACTCAGTAATTTACTCTGATTTAGGCCACCAAATACGAGTTTACGTGAAGAATTTATTTAAGGTGTAGTATAACAACCCTAGGTTCGACAAAAAAAAATAAGTAAACGTAGTTGTGGCCAAAAATATGTGATCATCATAAGGACTACCTACGTTGTGTGTATCTATCTTTGTTTAATTGACCGGAAGGCGCTGGCTACTAACTTTGTAGAGGGGATGTATGGTTTAATTATATAAAACAAAAGCAGAGTAAATACACCTAACCTTTATTTACATACAATTCAAATTAAACATGTGACAAATAAAAAGAACAACAAAAAACATTAACAACCATTTAACAAAAAATGAGAGTGCCAGGCTCACCTAGAGCTCCTGCGGGGAAAGAGCATGGCAGAGAAACCCACGATCGTTGCTCTTACCACCCAAATATAAATACAAAAACAACCGCTAACCAAAGGAAGAAATGAAGATCCTTTGCTAATAATAAATAAAACACAACTTATTTACTGTCTCACTAAATGCCATCTCACTCAAGTCTGACATACACACTTCCAAGTAAAACTGAAGAGGTTTGGTGTTAGTTAGCCGGCAGAGCCGGAAGGTACTGGAGTCCCATACGGGAAGCAATCCAGCTATAGTTGAGATTCGGAAGATCTGTTAGCAATTCTTTTTTTGTATTTAATTATTCTTTTTTTCAGATTCGTTCCTCACGGGCGAAAATGTAAGTGAATTCAACAAGGCCCTTATATGCGTATGACATAAAGTGAGCACAGGAAATCAAAGATAAGCGTAATCATGATGAAACAAATTAAATGTGAAACAAAGAAGTTGTTTTGCAATATCAGGGCAGATACGACAATATATACATATTTTAACATGTAATAAATAATGAGCAATCTATAATAATAATTGTAACAATTTTATATTAGAAAAATATACGCCCCTGAGCGTAAGACAATGAAGGCTAAACATACACAAAGAATTATTATTATGAAACATCTGTTTTTCGTATAACGTATTCATGACAAAAACAAGTTAGATGTGAAACAAAGAAGTCGTTATATATATATACGACAATATATATATGCACATATATATTTTAACATGTAATAAATAATGGGCAATCGTTAATAACAATTGTAACAATCTTACGTTAGGAAGATATACGCCCCTGAGCATAAAACAATGAAAGCTAAACATACAAAGAATTATTATCATGAAACATCTATAACCATCACAATCACAAAATTACATAGAACAATTAACAACAAAGTACTTAAAGAATATTACCTGCTAACAAATACCGGTTAAACACTTAATTTTCCACTTCTATATTTTTCACACTACACTGATCGTCTTGCTTTTCACTCCGCGCTGTTCTCACTTCAACTGCCTATCTTCAACTCTCTAGGCTTCCTTCCAGAATTTCCTACCTAAGTGCCTGTTTTTTGTCTTCCTTCTATCGACCGTTAATATTACTTTTTCATTGTTATACAACACCTATGTAACAGGTGACGTGGAAGTTGATAAGATAAATACGGTTTTGCACAAAGGAGTACCTATATTTGAGTGAAAGTACTCAGTTTTAGTTTAAATATAATCACAAATGAGTAAAATGGTCAAAATGTCCAATATTGAGTGAAAATGTATTCAATAATTTCACTCAACGGATTCACTCCGAACCTTTATTGCTTTCAATCACACCGATTTTTTTGCAGTGTACCCTGTGGCAACTTTTAATCGAGTTAGTCAACCTATTTCAAATATGTAAATACAGGCAGATATTTGCACGAAAATTTTAACACCCTGTATCTCTCTGAAACAATATAATTATTCAATGAGCACATCACTATGGATTTTCGAAAATAATATCTAAAACCGAAAACAAGGCATCTCTCACTTGTGAGCTTTTCTGCTATGTTGTTTTTTTGTGCAAATTTCTGTAAAAAATTTTTTTTTAAATAAATTTTTGTGTGGAAACCGGAAACTAATGGCATAGATGAGATATTTGTACAACTTTTGGTGTTTCAATTGTTCTAGAACTATTACAAATAACCATAGCGTAAAATTCTGAAACCTCGATAAAACTGTGTTGTATTTTTAAGGTTGTTCATTATTTTTTTAGAGACCGTCGACTGAATGCAGTTTTAAGAAGAATAATAAATTAAAAATCGCTACCTGCACACTGTACACTTAACACTGCACTCGAATGACAAATCAATTTTTTAGTTTACTTCAAAATTTTGCGTAAAGCGACATTTTTAATAATGTTTTTAAATATCACTTTTTGGCAATTTATATACTAACAGCACCCATGCCGGACATGCTTATTTATAACTGTGTTTAAAAATTTCTAACTATGAAACATTCCTTCATTTTGCGCTACTTATACGCTTATTTTAGTGCCATGTATTGTTTTTTTTTTTTATTATTAAAAACAATCATCGTTGATGCCTTGTACATCGAAAACATAAGACAGATTCTTTCTCAAAAGAAAAATATCATCTTTTTGTCGTGTTCTGTGTCCTTGAATTTACGGCATCTTTTTTTGAAACACCCTGTAGATATATCATATAAGCTTATAAAAAACGAAAAATTGTTATAGGAACTTGTCATGTTATTTTAACGTCTCCTTATAAATCCGAGTTAATAGTAAATACTAAAATGAAACTTTGATTTAGAACATTTTGATTTTAAATTTATGTACACCATACAAGTTTAATGTAATGTAAACAGTTTCACAAAAATAGAGATTTGTTACTGTATGTTTTACCAATTTAACAGCCAAATGAAAAATATCAACACGATGAAAATAAATACTGGTTTTAGATAAACTGTACAAATTTGTCGAAAACTTGTTATGTAAACACCGCCGTTGAGGGCATTTACATAAAACCAACATTGGCCGGTACCAATATAAATTTATATTTGATAACAGCAGGAATAAGAAAACGTGTTTTCGTGTATTTATTAATAATTATCTCTGATTGACGTCAATAAATTATCAAATCAAAATAGGTGTGACCGACACATCTACAGACCATCGGACGATGGCGAGTGTGATTTTGTTTGAGATCGAGTTTGCGATTTCGAATTTTTACAGATTTTTCTTAGAATGCACATTTTATTATTTGGAAATTGATTTAGTCATAATCAGGTAGTATTTACATCATTCGTCGATGAAAAATCCAGGTTTTTAACCATATACTCATGTAGATAAGATAAGGGAAGTTTATTTAAGCAATCTACACACATTTATAAATGATATCTCATTAATTACCATATTATAATTTTTTTTAGTACACATACAGTGTGTCCCCGGAAGGGTATGGTATAGCACTCTTGTAAACTTTTTTATTGTTGAGTATTCGAGAAAAAGTTATTCTTGATAGAAAATTTTTCTTAACTTAGGAAGCCATGGGTAGTAATCAAATATGTAACAAAACAAACAGGGCGTCCAAAAAATTTTCAAAATGTGAAACTTTCCCTAAGTAAAGTTAGAAACTGTATTTTACAAAGTTGTTCGAGAACTCAAGAAATGCTTAAATATGGGGTTTAGTCAGAAAAGAACAATAATCACATCTTACAGATAAAAAGACACCGCAATTTTTTAACTATCTCATATATTATAAAGTCAACATATTTATTTTTATTAACTGCCCACCCAATAATTTTTATTAATAATGCTAACCCTGGAGCAACGAATTTATCCTCTGAAATGTTATGGAATGTTTCATATCGATATGCAATATAAATTTTTAATGAAAAGTATCCAAATATAATTGTAACTCGTAAAAAAGTTCACAAGCTAATTATAAAATTCGATACCACTGGTGACGTAAAGAATATTAAAAAGATAAAAAATAATACAATGATAACGATGCTACTACTGTTGTAGTTATGGACTATGTACAAGACAATCCAAAGATGTTACTCAGGAAAAGGTCAAAAAACGTATATATTAGCAGATCTCATAGTCAAATAATTTCAGTATACAACAAAATCTATCCATTCAAACCAGTGTTTAATCACGAATTGCTTGATAGAGATGATAGTCGTCGTTTGGACTTTTCTTTAACAATGGGCAAGAAACCGACCGAAAATAGAATCCTTCATCATAATATTTTATTTACTGACGAATCAACATTCACAACTAATGGCGTGGCTTCATCTCAACAATTAATAGTCAAAAATTTAAAAAAGTAAATGTCTGGTTGGTCCTTACTTTTTGGAAGAAAATTTTAATCAAAATTCGTATTTGGAAATTCTCAATAATTTTGTTTTGGCAGAACTAGATAGCGAAAATTTAGAGTTCAGAAGAAAACTAATATTTCAACAGGATGAATGCCCTGCACATTCCACTCTTCTAGTGAGAAACTGGCTTGACGCTCACTTCCCGAACTAGTTAATCGGACGCTATGGACCAGTACCTTGGCCTGCGCGGGCACCCGACTTGTCCCCATTAGATTATTTCTTATGGGGATACCTAAAGCAAAAAGTGTATTCAAGCGATTTTGACGATAACGTTGATTTACTTAAACAAACATTTCAGGAAGCTGTTGCCACCATAAACGAAGAAGTGATCTCATCTGTGCACAAGGAATTTACCAAAAAATAAGAAAAATGTATTTTCATTCGTAAAGCTTTTATTTGGTTTGCAGGCTACAATGGCTGCTGTTAATGGTAGATACGTCGTCGGTTTAGGTTTCTTAATGCTTCGAGAAACATATCGTTCTTTTCAAAAACTCGACAACTTTCTTCCGAGGAAGAGAGCGATATATCTCTCTAAACATCAAGAAACCTAAACCGACGACGAAGCAACCAACCCGGAAACTGTTCCACCAAGCTATTTTGATGTTATATTAAATTTAAAATTAAAGTTTACTTATTTTTTACAATTTCTGTCTGCTTTAATGGTTTTTTCTGACTAAACCCCGTATTTAAGCAGTTCTTGAGTTCTCAAACAACTTTGTTGAATACAGTTTTTAACGAAAGCAGAAATTAAAGGCACTTGCTTAAGAAAAATTTCACATTTTGAAATTTTTTGGACGCCCTGTATATTTTATTACATATTTGATTACTGCCCAAGGCTTTCCAAGGTAAGTAAAACTTTTTATCAAGAATAACTTTTTCTCGAAGAATCAACAATAAAAAAAGTGTTTAAGAGTGCGGTACCACATCCCAGGACACACTGTATATTTTATACCAATAACTTAATTATTAAAGAATGATTTATTAATTCAAGAACAACATTAAAATTAATTCGTATTAATTTAATATACCCCTTAAAAAATTGCATTAGAAAAACCAAGAAATTTTTGTTTAAATCTGATGAAATTATAGAAATATAGTTACACGTCTACACATTTGTGACGTGATTCCCGCTTTAACGAAGCTTATCAGTTACAAGTAAATTGCAACAGCTACTTGGATAATATGAATCATAGTGGTATGATTTTTAGGTACCCATTTTAATTTGGCTGACGAAAGAAAGTTAGTGTTGCTTATAAAATAATAGTACAATCAATCAATATATGAGTAATAGACAAATAGACCATGACGTTTAATGTAACCTGGTGTAAATCCATTTTTAAGCAAATGTAATGCAAAATTTCATCGATAAAATATTCAAAAGTTTATGTTTAAGTTTAAGTTTATGTTTGTACAGCATATTTTTTTCGAAAATAACGACCATTGATGAGGTAAAAGTCATTTTATTAATGAAACATACAGATTTTTATCTTTTATTATTAGTATATACAAAATCGTGTACAGTATTTGATTAAATTTGTATGAAATTGGGAAAATCTTCGTAATTTTAAGACACAAAATTTTCCGAGTGCCCTTTTTAACTCTGCGTATCTCCACTGTTTAATAAATTAAACCGACGTTTTCCAAGGCGTGCTCAAATTACCAGACGGCATTCTGCTACATTTCTTTGATGCATATTCTTGTTATTATCTCAGTTATGTCTTGTAATTACTAGTATTCAAAATCCGCGATTTATAGCGGACAACTAGTATTTCCAAATGATTTATAGACTAGTGGTAATGGATACAGGTGTGAACCTGGATTGCATTACAGCATCTTAGGTCATTTATTCATAGAAGAAGTTCAATAGAAGAAGTAAATAAAAATAAAATAAACATCATATGACATCTCTAGCTTTGGAAACAGACGAACTTTAAACTCTCAAGAGTAATTTTAAAACGAAGTGTCGTTCATATGATGACAAGAACCGCAATCGGTATGTAAACTACAGATCTTCAAAAAAGTAATTACAAATAAAGCCTAGGCGTCCCCAAAAAAGAGGGGGTTCATGGGTACTGCAACCCCACTCCATTCCGTTCGCGCTTTGATATTTTAAACCAAAATTACACAAAAAATGTGCCGACTAAAGATCAAAATATGTGCTAAATTTCAAATAAATATCTCGGCAATCACAGGAGTTATCAATAAAAATCATTTTTTAAATTTTAATATTGACACCCTGTAATTTGGAAATAGGGCTCCGAAATGAACAGTGGCGTAAGAAAAATCCCATTATTTTAGTCTAAAGAATATGTGGTTAACCGCTTCATCTACTAATTTGTAACACACTGTATATCAGTTTTGTTTAGATTCGAATATTCCATTTAATTAATTAAGGGGAATGACCCCTCCTCCCCCTATCTGCGACAGCCAGAACTGAAATATAGAATTAATATCATGGTTGTATCTGTATTAGACTGGGCCAAAAAAATCGACTGTTTTTTTCACTCAATGGAACAAAGTTAGTATTTTCGTAGATTTCAGTACTTAAACCTTGATGGTTTAATCGTTTTTTGCACTTGTTTATTCGTTTTACTGCGGTATCTTTGAAAATACTCAGGTGACATGACATAACATTCCTATTATTTGATAAGCTTTAGATTATTCAGTTATTAAATGTTTGAAATTATTTGTCTTTAAGGAAAACACTATTTAAAGAAAATGGCGCCCTTAAGGGCTCAAACTCTCGCGATAATTTTTTTTGTCATTCTGAATGAAATTTTCGATTTTTTGGCTCAGTCTAGTCTGTATTGTATCAAACTTTTTGAAGTATCATTCATTATACAACTTTGAATTTTCTTTTTTTTTCAAAAATACTTATACTCAATACTTATTTTATTTATTTTTTTATTTTGTGTGCTTAAAATTATTGCAGTTATTATGTAGTTCTAGTTACAGTGGCTATATGCAAGACAGTGGCGACAATAGCGACTAAACCCCGCCCATCCGCCATGTTGCCTCCAATGTCAAATTGAAAGTAACTTTTATAAAAAATAAATTAAGTACAAAAGTATTTTTCTTTTAAATTTTACGCACAGTTTTAGGCAAATAACTCCCTTGGAAAGTGACTTTAAATAATGAATGAATATATAATCTATTTGCGTAATAGGGAAGGATAAATAATATATAATAATAACAACTATTGGTTTATATTTTCTAGGCAAGTAAATTTAAGCGTACCTACATTACACAATGACATTTATTGGGTTTACATTACAAAAACGAATACTTAATACTAGTGATAGTATTTGTTACAATAAATGTCCAGTAACACTTTTACTTGCAAGCTTTTTGCATGCTTTTTGACATTTTTTTGAAGCTATTTTTAATCGGAACATAATAAATCTTTTAACAATTTTATTTTTGATCTGATGACAATTTGGTAGATCTAAATTTAAACCAAACATTTCTTTTAAGAAAACTCTTTTAAACTTATGTTTTGTCAAGATTCAATCTTAAAAAATGTTGTAAAAGTACTTTCCATCTGCAAGAAGAAACAAAATACCGCTTCATTGCAAAAAAGACTGAATGTTCTCTAAATCTCTTAAGTACACTAAATTTTGAACTTATTTTATAGATCGGCGTTTTAGAACCAACAGCATGTAGACAGTTTGTACAAGTTTTTGACGTTTTAACGATACTTTGGGCAATATATCCATACGCATTATAAAGATAATTTAATTCACTAAAACTAAGATTAAATTTTAGTTCTTCTATGTTAGCTGGAACCTTAACTTCCTTATAAGTAGGTCTTATATTTTTTGTTATGGTGTCCAAAAAGCCTGAAAGAAATTCACGGTCATCGTCCTCATGAAGCTTCTGCAGACATTATAACTATCCCTTAGCACAGAATACCCAGTAGTTTCACTAGTAATCACCAAAATGAAAATAAAACAATACAAATATTGAATAACACCATAAGAACGCTCCTGGCACCATGACATTTTACAGATGAATTTGACACTGGATGCAACATGGCAGCTAAAATCACGTGGACCAATTAAAAATGATACACTCTATTGTCGCCACTGTCTTGTATAGAGTCACTGTAGTTCTAGTTATAGAACATATTTTTTAAGGTATAAAACAGATACATTTTAGTTTAGTTGGAATACACTGCATAAAATGATGGTACAATTTATATTAGCTTTGTTTCCAACAGTCAGAATAATTTTGAACCTTATGTAAGCATTATACCGAAATGCGCATGCGTCTGACTCTTAGAAACTGTTTTGGATTGCTCTGGAAACAAAGCTGTTAAGTTTGTTCTGCAGCAGTCTTAAACTGTTTCCAAATTTTAAAATATTCTCGTCCACATAAGTTCTTTCAGCGCGTCTAGGTCACGAATCAGTTAGACACATATCTCTGATAATTTCAAATCACTCCTCAATTGCTGCAAAAACAAACCTATTAACTATATTTGTACGATTGATTTACCAATTTCAATCGAATTCTATTTATTTTAACAATGGAAGAACTATAATCGTTTTGTAGTTCATTTTATATCCTTTTTGTTATTTATGCGGCATATAAAATAAATAAAATGTACAAAAAATTTGCTATCAGCTGTTCTAATCGATAGACATCGTAGTGACATCGATTCGGTCGTAGTGATCAAAGAAGCCGCTGCAAATTTCGCATCATTACGTCATCATTATAGGCATATAGTAATTAGTTTTTTTTAATAAATAAATTAGAATTTAACAACATGACATCATTGCTATTACAAATGTGTGTGGTATTTAGAAACATAGGTATCGAGATTTACAGGTTTATGCATACATACATAATGAAATGAAAGAATTTATAATAGATTTTTTGCTGCTTCGAGACTTTTGCTTCTGTTAACCTGTAACGTTTCATATTACAATAAATATGCCTAGTCATTCACTTCGAGTTTTTTTATCATCTAGATTATAGATTATATACTTTTTACCCTCGGATACTTCGCTAGAATGAGTAGAATGACAAGTAAGAAAAGCCCCACCATCCATAATGTTCCTTATGCAACGCCGTCTTTATTATATTTTTTTCCAACAGCCCGAAGGTCTAGGTAGACAGCATGACTATAGACAATAATTATTAAGATACATATCTTATCTAAGGAACACCTGCGAGTGAATTGTAACTCCATGAGATAATAGTAACAATTATACTGAATTTTCTTTTTAATCGTTTCGTTGGAACCGATTAAAGAATTGCCTAGTCGGCGCGGCCCATTTTCGTTTCTCGGAAAAATCCGCGGTTTGATGCAACCGTCAGTTTTGCGGTTACTCCTACAAGGTTAATCAACGGATCAGCTGATCGGTGTTGCCACATTTCTTGAAATAAAGTGACGAATTACATAGAAACTTGATTTGGACTGGGTAAAATCCTTCATTCGCACTAATTTAAAAATGGTTAATTCTAGAAGTTTAACAATCAGGATAAAAGATACAAAATTGGAAAAACTGTTTTTTTTTTTAAGCAAACAATGGCAATAAGCTGAAGAAATTTAAAAAAACTCGAAACAAAAACTTGAAAAAGGTACTAAATATTTTTTCAGATATATTTTGCTTGAAATTTATACGAGGTTTGATGAAAAACTATCGGAAATTGTAAATTTTCTCAGAAAGTATTTGTTTAACCCCCAATTGTTGAAAAACGTTGTCCTTTGACTATCCTTTTGAGTTTAGCAAATAGGAAAAAATCGTAGGGGTCATGTCCGGAGAATATGGTGGTTGTTGCATCACAATGGTGTTATGTTTCACCAAGAATTGTTGGATAAGCAAACTGGTATGCGCCGGTGCTTTGTCGTGGTGCAAAATCCATGAGATATCCATGAGTTGTCTCTTGTGTTCTTGTCGTTTTCTTCCGATTGCCTTACGCAAATTTCGCAAAACTTATTAACTCCCTCTTGTGATCTTCACATGCCTCACCTTCGATGTCTTCTTGTGTTCTGAAAACATTTGTACTATTGAAAAACTCGTAATATCGTTGCCAAAGCCCTTCTTTGACACAAAATATCAGGCAAACTCTCTGATCCCACATTTCGCCAAAAATTTACCAAAACACTGAGGTAATCTTATTCATTCACTGGCTAAACACAAGCTAAGGGTGTCAGCTGCCTAAATGTACAAGTATGTCAATGCTACCAATACACAAAAAAATAATCAACTCGATAGACAGGATATAATGCGGGCAATTTGAAAATTCCTGTTACTTTTTGATCAAACCTCGTATAATCGGGCTTTAAATCACAAATTGGTAGAGCTTAAACACAACTCCACTTGCAATATATTAAATATGATAGGAACAAAACGTAAAAACGTCATCTTGCTGACAAGTATAATTTCAGAAATATTTGGTATTTTCGTAGAAGATATAATCGTCAATTAAAAAAGAAAAAATATCAAATGTTGGACCGATGTTGGATGTAAAACGGTACGTTTGGACTTGTCTATTAGACTTGCTCCATCTATGACAGTTTCGCAGCAGGTAACTCTCGAAAACCGACCAATTTGAACCACCTGGTATGGTATAATCCGTACGATATTTGTTGAGATAGAACTCCAATAAAACCCCTGCGCCACTTTCTTGGAATTAAACGCATTCGACACCCGAGATAGAAAGACGGATATTGGCGGCATGGCGTTCATCGTAGCAGCTTGCAGTGCATATAGTGCTTTGCTTGCAGTGCATATTGTGTTTTGCATTACGAAGACGTGTTCCTTCAACTCTTTTTTTTTAATTTTATCTCAACAAATATCGTACGGACTGTACCCAATATATCGTTCTCTTAAAACTTATGAGTATAATTTGTCATTTCGGACCTCAGTGATCACTCATCACATTTTGACCAGTTTCATCACAGCGAATAGGAAACCACCTAGTAATAGTAACTAAAATTCATTGACGTCAGTGATTCCGTCTACAATTTCCGACCGCAACCGTAGCAGATCATTTTCCCCAAAGCCGGCAACGTCGCGGGGGACACGCCAGACACCGAGGCACCAATGCGGTGGGCTCACTCCGTTGCACTACGTCGGTCGACCTTGATTTATCGTCTTATCATCATCAGTACCCGTTCTTTTTATTCATCGCTATCAGTTCCCAGGCATAAATCGTCGGAACGTCGGATTACACCACCGCCGCAAAGTTTCCGTCATCCTCCATCGGGTGTGTCACCAGAATCACCTTATGTGGGTGACGGCATCGTATAACGGAAATCGGTATCGCGGTTTTACTCGGAGGCGGGGGCTCGCCTTTGAGATGGTTCGATTTCCTGTCAATTAAATATAATATAAGATAAATAATTACAGAGTCCAGTGAAGTCATTTATATCACATTTTCAAGGAATTTGCTGAAAATTATCTTTAGGTAACTTTTCTGAGGTACAGAAATTTACGTATACACTCTCATATTAAATAACTAATTTAAATTTTATTCATTTTAACCCATATTGTACCACTGAAATCATATATTTTGTTTACAGAAGGATGTGTACAAGGTACGAGAGGCCGTATTTTTTCCCTAATGTTTTTCCTAACTGATAGATATATTTACATTTTGGGTTGTAACGTTGCAACAAACTTCCCTGTATTATTATAAAATTTTGGCATACTGTATAAGCGTCAATGATTTGATATTAAAACTATCAGGAATAATGTGTTCCCTGATATTCTTAAACTAGCAAAAGTTATTCCTATTCATAAGAAGGGACCCATGGATGACCCACCCGTCTAACTGTAGACCCATCTCCTTAACTCCAATTATATCCAAGATTTTGGAAAAGATCCTAAAGTATCAAATTAACGAATATTATGAATCAAACAACTTATTTCACTCCTGTCAATTTGGCTTTCGTAATAAAAGGTCCACCTCACTAGCAATAAACAACTTAATGCACTCAGTTCTGAGTGGCTTTGAGAATAGAGACATTACTAATGGTACTTTATATGACCTTACTAAGGCTTTTGACTGTGTGAGCCACAACATTTTAATTCAAAAACTTTCGCGCTATAACTTTGATCCAAATAGTATCTCCCTTATCAAAATCATACCTGAGTGACAGATCTCAATTTGTCTCTTTTAATGGAAGTAAATCTTCATGCTTAACCATGAATCACGGAGTCCCACAAGGATCTGTCCTTGGGCCTATACTGTTTCTCATTTATATAAACGATCTACCAAATAGTGATAGCATTTCCAAGTTTATCCCCTTTGCGGATGATACTACGATCCTAAATAGTGCAGGTCAGGCCAGTGTCCTTCGTAGTAATGTTCAAATAACACAAGATAACGTTAAGCAGTGGTTTTTGGCAAATAAAATGTATCTCAATCAAAACAAAACTCAATCTATTTTGTTTACTTTGCGTTATGTGCATAGTGAGTTCACCAATTGCGCCTCGCAAGTGAAATTTCTCGGAGTGAACACTGATTGCCAAATGACTTGAAAACAACATATTGATGGTTATCTAAAAAACTATCTAAAAATATGTTCCTGATCAGAAGCCTTGTTAATTCTGTTTAGATAAAAACATTGCTGTCAACCTATTATGGTTTTTTCATTCACATCTGTGCTATGCTATTTTGAACTGGGGTCATTCTTGCCAGGCAGACAAAATTTTTAAATTACAACGCAAATGTATTCGCATTATTGCTGGGTTACCCTATAAAGCGGACTGTAAACAACAATTTAAGAAAAATGGCATACCTACACTACCAAGTGTCTATATCTTAGAATGACTCTTGTACATTAAGGAAAATATCCATATGTTTCGTCAACATTTTATAAGCCATGATTATCCTACTAGAAACAGGTACAATACAAACCCTGTTCCTCTTAGACTAAGTAGCACTAGAGTCGGCTCTAATTACTATTGCGTGCGCTTTTTTAATATGCTACCTGCTCACTATAAAATGGGAATGCGGAACTTTCTTAAAATGAAGGCTTTTTACTCATTTGCTGATTATTTTAATGATGATTTTGTTGCTCTTGTTAGTTCCCTAGGAATACCATGTAATGCGTGTGAATATGTGTGATATATTTCTTTATGTATTTTGTAATAGTGCCTCTTTTTGTATCTGTAGTATTTATTTGTAGTATTTTTTTAAATGATTTATTCACTTATCTCGCTTTAGTTTTAACCTATTTTTAATTACTGATACTTTTGTATGTCATATTTCTTTTGTGACTTGTGTAAACATTTATCTTCTGACATCAATAAATTATTATTATTATTATTATTATTATTATTATTATTATTATTATTATTATTATTATTATTATTATTATTATTATTATTATTATTATTATTATTATTATTATTATTATTATTATTATTATTATTATTATTATTATTATTATTATTATTATTATTATTATTATTATTATTATTATTATTATTATTATTATTATTATTATTATTATTATTATTATTATTATTATTATTATTATTATTATTATTATTATTATTATTATTATTATTATTATTATTATTATTATTATTATTATTATTATTATTATTATTATTATTATTATTATTATTATTATTATTATTATTATTATTATTATTATTATTATTATTATTATTATTATTATTATTATTATTATTATTATTATTATTATTATTATTATTATTATTATTATTATTATTATTATTATTATTATTATTATTATTATTATTATTATTATTATTATTATTATTATTATTATTATTATTATTATTATTATTATTATTATTATTATTATTATTATTATTATTATTATTATTATTATTATTATTATTATTATTATTATTATTATTATTATTATTATTATTATTATTATTATTATTATTATTATTATTATTATTATTATTATTATTATTATTATTATTATTATTATTATTATTATTATTATTATTATTATTATTATTATTATTATTATTATTATTATTATTATTATTATTATTATTATTATTATTATTATTATTATTATTATTATTATTATTATTATTATTATTATTATTATTATTATTATTATTATTATTATTATTATTATTATTATTATTATTATTATTATTATTATTATTATTATTATTATTATTATTATTATTATTATTATTATTATTATTATTATTATTATTATTATTATTATTATTATTATTATTATTATTATTATTATTATTATTATTATTAT